>NW_028135390.1:0-172000 GCF_964662115.1 Mustela nivalis
CAACCTCGGGAAAGTCCATTTCAACACAGCCGCCCCGATTGCTCCCGCAGAGCCATCAAAACTCAACTGTCTTGTTGCTAGGAGAAAATTGGAATGCGAGGCGGGATTCTTTGGCATCGATCCTCGAACGGTGCTCTGGAGTCATTCCATATGGGATGTCCTGGAGCTGACCAACAGGTCTCAATTGTCCCGCAGAAGGAATCCTTGAAGGGGGCATTCCACAACTCCCAACGTGGGAAAACCTCCATGGCCTTGAGATTCCACTCCGTTCATGAAGGGGCAGTCATGCACAGAAACTCCAACCCGAGCCAACGTCTGATCCTCGCCGTGACTTCAGATGCATGAAATATTGGTTCAGATCTGCAGGAGGTACCTGCCGTGCCCTCGGCCTGAAGCCCAAGTCTAGCTTGTGTTCTCAGACTTCTGTCCTCACACTCCTGGCCCAGAAGCCCTCAAGTTTGGCAATTCTGGGACCAAAGTGCAGCACTCTGCCTGCCCTCTAGAAAAAATATCTTGCCTATTGAGCTCCCCAGGCACCTCAAATGAGGATAAACCTATACGGCACTCGACTGTACCCAAATCATATAGTCTAACCTGGGACTAATGCACTGACTGACACAACCTGAGCCCGAACCTCCTGACCAACACCCAGGCAGCTGACCGCACATTGAGCATATCAGACCCGCCATGGCCTTAGGTCGTCATCTCTTCCAAACTTCGGTTTTTCAGGCTTCAGAACCTAGACCTTATCTCCAACCACTGCCCAGGGTTGAAAATGATGCAGATATCAGAACACATTCCCCATGGCCAGAGACCTTGTGTTTGGCAGGTTGTCCAAAGTCCAGTGTAGTTGAAACCAGTGTGGCCCATGAGGCCCCGCCCATGCTCGCGGGCCACATTGGTCACAAACACACATTGTGACCCTCAGCATGAGCCCAGTCCTCAAGTAAGGCCTCTCAGTGGCTGGATGAAGAGACAGCATATTGGGCCTGCCATGCACCTAGGCCCCAATTTTTAACCATAGTTTGGGTTGTCCCTTCACTCTTCCCCAGGGCTCTGCTTTGGAATTCCTATTTTGTTCGGACACCTGAGGTAATAAACCTGAAAGGAGACCTCCCATCCGACAATTGAAGAAAAACTATTGGGACCGGGCCAAATCCACAGAGAGGAAGATTCGTCCATATCCCATGAGGCCTCCCCACATTCTACAGCCATTGTTGATACAAAATCCAGAGACAAAAGCCTGAGCAAGTGCCTCAGACTCGCTCTTTCTTCATATCCTGAGGGGTACTTCTCATGGTTTGTAGATTGGGCCTCCCATACCTACGTCCCAAAACCTTAGCTGAGTTTGTGTTTTCAGACTTCTGTCCTCAAAGTCCTGGGCCGCACACCCTCCAGGCTGGGGCCCCTGGAGCCACACATTAGGACTGTGCCTACCCAATCCATGGGATTTCTGCCCATTCCATTGTCCAAATTCTCACCAATTAAGAAAACTCTCCAAAGTCCCCGAGGCCATCCCAATAGTGTAGGTCTCCAGGGACAGCAAGGGCGGTGTGACACCAGGTGAGCATCTCCCTCCACTCATTCCATAGATGGATATCACCAGAGAAGAAGATTGAACCAGACAGGACCCTAGGCCATAATCGGATCCATTGTTTTGGTTTACAGGCATGTCTCCTCAAAAGCCTGGATTCCAATACCAGCATAGGGGGTTTCCTGAGGCACCCCTCAGAACAAATCTCATCTCCACAAGTAAACTTGTGCTTGGGAGGTATGTCAAAAGCTTAGGAGAATACTTCAGGGTCCCGGTGCCAACGCCCCATTCCAAGGCCCTCATGGACACAAACACACAATGGGCCCGACCCTAAAAGTCCATTTCAACTCAGCCACGCCGGTTGCTCCCGCAGAGCTATCCGATCTCAACTGTCTTGTTGCTAGGAGACATTTGGAATGCGAGGCCCGCTTCCCAGGCATCCACCCCGAATGGTGCTCTGGAGTCCTTCCATATGGGATATCCTGGAGCTGCCCAACAGGTCTCAATTGTCCCTCAGAAGGAATCCTTGAAGGGGGCATCCCACAACTCCCAACGTGGGAAAACCTCCATGGCCTTGAGATTCCGCTCCGTTCATGAAGGGGCAGTCATGCACAGAAACTCCAACCCGAGCCAACGTCTGATCCTAGCCTTGACTTCAGAAGCATGAGATATTCGTTCAGATCTGCAGGGGGTACCAGCCGTGCCCTTGGCCTGAAGCCCAAGTCTAGCTTCTGTTCTCAGACTTGTCCTCACACTCCTGGTCCAGAATCCCTCATGTTTGGCAATACCGGACCCACAATGCAGCACTCTGCCTGCCTCTAGAAAAAATATATTGCCTAATGAGTAGCCCAGGCACCTCAAATGAGGATAAACCTACACGGCTCTCGACTGTACCTGAATTATATAGTCTAACCTGGGTACTAATTCACTGTCTGACACAACCTGAACCCGAACCTCCGGACCAACACCCAGGCAGCTGACCGCACACTGAGCACATCAGACCCGCCATGGCCTTAGGTCGTCATCTCTTCCCAACTGCGGTTTTCAGGATTCAGAACGTAGACCTTATCTCCAAACACTGCCCAGGGTTGCAAATGATGCAGAAATCAGAGCTCCTTCCCCATGGCAAGAGACCTTGTGATTGGCATGTTATCCAAAGTTCAGTGTAGTTGAAACCAGTGTGGCCCATGAGGCCCCGCCCATGCTCGCGGGCCACATTGGTCACAAACACACATGCTGACCCTCAGCCTGTGCCCAGTCTTTAAGTAAGCCCACTCAGTGGCTGAATGAAGAGACAGCATATTGGGTCTGCCATGCGCTAGGCCCCAATTTATAACCATCGTTTGGGTTGTCCCTTCACTCTTCCCCAGGGCTCTGCTTTGGAATTCCTCTTTGGTTGGGACACCTGAGGTAACAAACCTGAGAGGAGACCTCCCATCCCACAGATTGACGGAAAGAAATTGGGACCGGGCCAAATCCACAGAGAGGAAGATTCGTCCATGGCCCATGAGGCCTCCCCACGTTCCACGCCCATCTTTGATACAAAATCCAGAGACAAAAGCCTGAGCAAGCACCTCAGACTCGCTCTTTCTTCATATCCTGATGAGTGCTTCTCATGGTTTGTAGATTGGCCCTGCCATACCTACGTTCCCAACCTAAGCTGAGTTTGTGTTTTCAGACTTCTGTCCTCAGATTCCTGGGCCACACACCCTACAGGCTGGGGCCCCTGGAGCCACACATTAGGACTGTGCCTACCCAATCCATGGGAATTCTGCCCATTCCATTATCCAAAATCGTACAAATTAGGAGAACTCTCCAAAGTCCCCGAGGCCATCCCAATAGTGTTGGTCTCCGGGGACAAACAAGGGCGGTCTGACACCAGCTGAGCATCTACCTCCACTCATATCATAAATGGATGTCCCCAGAGAAGAAGATGGAACCAGACAGGACCCTAGGCCATATTCGGATCCATTGCTTTGGTTTACAGACATGTCTCCTTAAAAGCCTGGATTCCAAGACCAGCATAGGGGGTTTCCTGAGGCACCCATCAGAACAAATCTCGTTTCCACAAGGATACTTGTGTATGGGACCTATGTCAAAAGCTTAGGAGAATACTTCAGGGTCCCGGTGTCACCGCCCCATTCCAAGGCCCTCATGGACAAATAAACACACATTAGGCCCCAACATCGGGAAAGTCCATTTCAACACAGCCGCCCCGATTGCTCCCGCAGAGCCATCAAAACTCAACTGTCTTGTTGCTAGGAGAAAATTGGAATGCGAGGCGGGATTCTTTGGCATCGATCCTCGAACAGTGCTCTGGAGTCATTCCATATGGGATGTCCTGCAGCTGACCAACAGGTCTCAATTGTCCCGCAGAAGGAATCCTTGAAGGGGGCATCCCACAACTCCCAACGTGGGAAAAACTCCATGGCCTTGAGATTCCGCTCCGTTCATGAAGGGGCAGTCATGCACAGAAACTCCAACCCGAGCCAACGTCTGATCCTCGCCGTGACTTCAGATGCATGAAATATTGGTTCAGATCTGCAGGAGGTACCTGCCGTGCCCTCGGCCAGAAGCCCAAGTCTAGCTTGTGTTCTCAGACTTCTGTCCTCACACTCCTGGCCCAGAAGCCCTCAAGTTTGGCAATTCTGGAACCAAAGTGCAGCACTCTGCCTGCCCTCTAGAAAAAATATCTCGCCTATTAAGCTCCCCAGGCACCTCAAATGAGGATAAACCTATACGGCACTCGACTGTACCCAAATCATATAGTCTAACCTGGGACTAATGCACTGACTGACACAACCTGAGCCCGAACCTCCTGACCAACACCCAGGCAGCTGACCGCACACTGAGCATATCAGACCCGCCATGGCCTTAGGTCGTCATCTCTTCCCAACTTCGGTTTTTCAGGCTTCAGAACCTAGACCTTATCTCCAACCACTGCCCAGGGTTGAAAATGATGCAGATATCAGAACACATTCCCCATGGCCAGAGACCTTGTGTTTGGCAGGTTGTCCAAAGTCCAGTGTAGTTGAAACCAGTGTGGCCCATGAGGCCCCGCCCATGCTCGCGGGCCACATTGGTCACAAACACACATTGTGACCCTCAGCATGAGCCCAGTCCTCAAGTAATGCCTCTCAGTGGCTGGATGAAGAGACAGCATATTGGGCCTGCCATTCACCTAGGCCCCAATTTTTAACCATAGCGTGGGTTGTCACTTCACTCTTCCCCAGGGCTCTGCTTTGGAATTCCTATTTTGTTCGGACACCTGAGGTAATAAACCTGAAAGAAGACCTCCCATCCGACAATTGAAGAAAAACTATTGGGACTGGGCCAAATCCACAGAGAGGAAGATTTGTCCATATCCCATGAGGCCTCCCCACATTCTACAGCCATTGTTGATACAAAATCCAGAGACAAAAGCCTGAGCAAGTGCCTCAGACTCGCTCTTTCTTCATATCCTGAGGGGTACTTCTCATGGTTTGTAGATTGGGCCTCCCATACCTACGTCCCAAAACCTTAGCTGAGTTTGTGTTTTCAGACTTCTGTCCTCAAAGTCCTGGGCCGCACACCCTCCAGGCTGGGGCCCCTGAGCCACACATTAGGACTGTGCCTACCCAATCCATGGGAATTCTGCCCATTCCATTGTCCAAAATCTCACCAATTAAGAAAACTCTCCAAAGTCCCCGAGGCCATCCCAATAGTGTAGGTCTCCAGGGACAGCAAGGGCGGTGTGACACCAGGTGAGCATCTCCCTCCACTCATTTCATAGATGGATATCACCAGAGAAGAAGTTGGAACGAGACAGGACCCTAGGCCATAATCGGATCCATTGTTTTGGTTTATAGGCATCTCCTCAAAAGCCTGGATTCCAATACCAGCATAGGGGGTTTCCTGAGGCACCCCTCAGAACAAATCTCATCTCCACAAGGAAACTTGTGCATGGGAGGTATGTCAAAAGCTTAGGAGAATACTTCAGGGTCCCGGTGCCAACGCCCCATTCCAAGGCCCTCATGGACACAAACACACAATGGGCCCGACCCTAAAAGTCCATTTCAACTCAGCCACGCCGGTTGCTCCCGCAGAGCTATCCGATCTCAACTGTCTTGTTGCTAGGAGACATTTGGAATGCGAGGCCCGCTTCCCAGGCATCCACCCCGAATGGTGCTCTGGATTCCTTCCATATGGGATATCCTGGAGCTGCCCAACAGGTCTCAATTGTCCCTCAGAAGGAATCCTTGAAGGGGGCATCCCACAACTCCCAACGTGGGAAAACCACCATGGCCTTGAGATTCCGCTCCGTTCATGAAGGGGCAGTCATGCACAGAAACTCCAACCCGAGCCAACGTCTGATCCTCGCCGTGACTTCAGAAGCATGAGATATTCGTTCAGATCTCCAGGGGGTACCAGCAGTGCCCTCGGCCTGAAGCCCAAGTCTAACTTCTGTTCTCAGACTTGTCCTCACACTCCTGGTCCCGAATCCCTCATGTTTGGCAATACCGGACCCACAATGCAGCACTCTGCCTGCCTCTAGAAAAAATATATTGCCTAATGAGTAGCCCAGGCACCTCAAATGAGGATAAACCTACACGGCTCTCGACTGTACCTGAATTATATAGTCTAACCTGGGTACTAATTCACTGTCTGACACAACCTGAACCCGAACCTCCGGACCAACACCCAGGCAGCTGACCGCACACTGAGCACATCAGACCCGCCATGGCCTTAGGTCGTCATCTCTTCCCAACTGCGGTTTTCAGGCTTCAGAACGTAGACCTTATCGCCAAACACTGCCCAGGGTTGCAAATGATGCAGAAATCAGCGCTCCTTCCCCATGGCAAGAGACCTTGTGATTGGCATGTTATCCAAAGTTCAGTGTAGTTGAAACCAGTGTGGCCCATGAACCCCGCCCATGCTCGCGGGCCACATTGGTCACAAACACACATGCTGACCCTCAGCCTGTGCCCAGTCTTTAAGTAAGGCCACTCAGTGGCTGATTGAAGAGACAGCATATTGGGTCTGCCATGCCCCTAGGCCCCAATTTATAACCATCGTTTGGGTTGTCCCTTCACTCTTCCCCAGGGCTCTGCTTTGGAATTCCTCTTTGGTTGGGACACCTGAGGTAACAAACCTGAGAGGAGACCTCCCATCCCACAGATTGACGGAAAGAAATTGGGACCGGGCCAAATCCACAGAGAGGAAGATTCGTCCATGGCCCATGAGGCCTTCCCACGTTCCACGCCCATCTTTGATACAAAATCCAGAGACAAAAGCCTGAGCAAGCGCCTCAGACTCGCTCTTTCTTCATATCCAGAAGAGTCCTTCTCATGGTTTGTAGATTGGCCCTGCCATACCTACGTTCCCAACCTAAGCTGAGTTTGTGTTTTCAGACTTCTGTCCTCAGATTCCTGGGCCACACATCCTACAGGCTGGGGCCCCTGGAGCCAACATTAGGACTGTGCCTACCCAATCCATGGGAATTCTGCCCATTCCATTATCCAAAATCGTACAAATTAGGAGAACTCTCCAAAGTCCCCGAGGCCATCCCAATAGTGTAGGTCTCCGGGGACAAACAAGGTCGGTCTGACACCAGCTGAGCATCTACCTCCACTCATATCATAAATGGATGTCCCCAGAGAAGAAGATGGAACCAGACAGGACCCTAGGCCATATTCGGATCCATTGCTTTGGTTTACAGACATGTCTCCTTAAAAGCCTGGATTCCAAGACCAGCATAGGGCATAGGGGGTTTCCTGAGGCACCCATCAGAACAAATCTCGTTTCCACAAGGAAACTTGTGCATGGGATCTATGTCAAAAGCTTAGGAGAATACTTCAGGGTCCCGGTGTCACCGCCCCATTCCAAGGCCCTCATGGACACAAACACACATTAGGCCCCAACCTCGGGAAAGTCCATTTCAACACAGCCGCCCCGATTGCTCCCGCAGAGCCATCAAAACTCAACTGTCTTGTTGCTAGGAGAAAATTGGAATGCGAGGCGGGATTCCCTGGCATCGATCCTCGAACGGTGCTCTGGAGTCATTCCATATGGGATGTCCTAGAGCTGACCAACAGGTCTCAATTGTCCCGCAGAAGGAATCCTTGAAGGGGGCATCCCACAACTCCCAACGTGGGAAAACCTCCATGGCCTTGAAATTCCGCTCCGTTCATGAAGGGGCAGTCATGCACAGAAACTCCAACCCGAGCCAATGTCTGATCCTCGCCGTGACTTCAGATGCATGAAATATTGGTTCTGATCTGCACGAGGTACCTGCCGTGCCCTCGGCCTGAAGCCCAAGTCTAGCTTGTGTTCTCAGACTTCTGTCCTCACACTCCTGGCCCAGAAGCCCTCAAGTTTGGCAATTCTGGAACCAAAGTGCAGCACTCTGCCTGCCCTCTAGAAAAAATATCTTGCGTATTGAGATCCCCAGGCACCTCAAATGAGGATAAACCTATACGGCACTCGACTGTACCCAAATCATATAGTCTAACCTGGGACTAATGCACTGACTGACACAACCTGAGCCCGATCCTCCTGACCAACACCCAGGCAGCTGACCGCACACTGAGCATATCAGACCCGCCATGGCCTTAGGTCGACATCTCTTCCCAACTTTGGTTTTTCAGGCTTCAGAACCTAGACCTTCTCTCCAACCACTGCCCAGGGTTGAAAATGATGCAGATATCAGAACACATTCCCCATCGCCAGAGACCTTGTGTTTGGCAGGTTGTCCAAAGTCCAGTGTAGTTGAAACCAGTGTGGCCCATGAGGCCCCGCCCATGCTCGCGGGCCACATTGGTCACAAACACACATTGTGACCCTCAGCCTGAGCCCACTCCTCAAGTAAGGCCCCTCAGTGGCTGGATGAAGAGACAGCATATTGGGCCTGCCATGCACCTAGGCCCCAATTTTTAACCATAGTTTGGGTTGTCCATTCACTCTTCCCCAGGGCTCTGCTTTGGAATTCCTATTTTGTTCGGACACCTGAGGTAATAAACCTGAAAGGAGACCTCCCATCCGACAATTGAAGAAAAACTATTGGGACCGGTCCAAATCCACAGAGAGGAAGTTTCGTCCATATCCCATGAGGCCTCCCCACATTCTACAGCCATTGTTGATACAAAATCCAGAGACAAAAGCCTGAGCAAGTGCCTCAGACTCGCTCTTTCTTCATATCCTGAGGGGTACTTTTCATGGTTTGTAGATTGGGCCTCCCATACCTACGTCCCAAAACCTTAGCTGAGTTTGTGTTTTCAGACTTCTGTCCTCAAAGTCCTAGGCCACACACCCTAGAGGCTGGGGACCCTGAGCCACACATTAGGACTGTGCCTACCCAATCCATGGGAATTCTGCCCATTCCATTGTCCAAAATCTCACCAATTAAGAAAACTCTCCAAAGTCCCCGAGGCCATCCCAATAGTGTAGGTCTCCAGGGACAAACAAGGGCGGTGTGACACCAGGTGAGCCTCTCCCTCCACTCATTTCATAGATGGATATCACCAGAGAAGAAGTTGGAACGAGACAGGACCCTAGGCCATAATCGGATCCATTGTTTTGGTTTACAGGCATGTCTCCTCAAAAGCCTGGTTTCCAATACCAGCCTAGGGGTTTTCCTGAGGCACCCCTCAGAACAAATCTCATCTCCACAAGGAAACTTGTGCATGGGAGGTATGTCAAAAGCTTAGGAGAATACTTCAGGGTCCCGGTGCCAACGCCCCATTCCAAGGCCCTCATGGACACAAACACACAATGGGCCCGACCCTAAAAGTCCATTTCAACTCAGCCACGCCGGTTGCTCCCGCAGCGCTATCCGATCTCAACTGTCTTGTTGCTAGGAGACATTTGGAATGCGAGGCCCGCTTCCCAGGCATCCACCCCGAATGGTGCTCTGGAGTCCTTCCATATGGGATATCCTGGAGCTGCCCAACATCTCAATTGTCCCTCAGAAGGAATCCTTGAAGGGGGCATCCCACAACTCCCAACGTGGGAAAACCTCCATGGCCTTGAGATTCCGCTCCGTTCATGAAGGGGCAGTCATGCACAGAAACTCCAACCCGATCCAACGTCTGATCCTCGCCGTGACTTCAGAAGCATGAGATATTCGTTCAGATCTGCAGGGGGTACCAGCCGTGCCCTCGGCCTGAAGCCCAAGTCTAGCTTCTGTTCTCAGACTTGTCCTCACACTCCTGGTCCAGAATCCCTCATGTTTGGCAATACCGGACCCACAATGCAGCACTCTGCCTGCCTCTAGAAAAAATATATTGCCTAATGAGTAGCCCAGGCACCTCAAATGAGGATAAACCTACACGGCTCTCGACTGTACCTGAATTATATAGTCTAACCTGGGTACTAATTCACTGTCTGACACAACCTGAACCCGAACCTCCGGACCAACACCCAGGCAGCTGACCGCACACTGAGCACATCAGACCCGCCATGGCCTTAGGTCGTCATCTCTTCCCAACTGCGGTTTTCAGGCTTCAGAACGTAGACCTTATCTCCAAACACTGCCCAGGGTTGCAAATGATGCAGAAATCAGAGCCCCTTCCCCATGGCAAGAGACCTTGTGATTGGCATGTTATCCAAAGTTCAGTGTAGTTGAAACCAGTGTGGCCCATGAGGCCCCGCCCATGCTCGCAGGCCACATTGGTCACAAACACACATGCTGACCCTCAGCCTGTGCCCAGTCTTTAAGTAAGCCCACTCAGTGGCTGAATGAAGAGACAGCATATTGGGTCTGCCATGCGCTAGGCCCCAATTTATAACCATCGTTTGGGTTGTCCCTTCACTCTTCCCCAGGGCTCTGCTTTGGAATTCCTCTTTGGTTGGGACACCTGAGGTAACAAACCTGAGAGGAGACCTCCCATCCCACAGATTGACGGAAAGAAATTGGGACCGGGCCAAATCCACAGAGAGGAAGATTCGTCCATGGCCCATGAGGCCTCCCCACGTTCCACGCCCATCGTTGATACAAAATCCAGAGACAAAAGCCTGAGCAAGCACCTCAGACTCGCTCTTTCTTCATATCCTGATGAGTGCTTCTCATGGTTTGTAGATTGGCCCTGCCATACCTACGTTCCCAACCTAAGCTGAGTTTGTGTTTTCAGACTTCTGTCCTCAGATTCCTGGGCCACACATCCTACAGGCTGGGGCCCCTGGAGCCACACATTACGACTGTGCCTACCCAATCCATGGGAATTCTGCCCATTCCATTATCCAAAATCGTACAAATTAGGAGAACTCTCCAAAGTCCCCGAGGCCATCCCAATAGTGTAGGTCTCCGGGGACAAACAAGGGCGGTCTGACACCAGCTGAGCATCTACCTCCACTCATATCATAAATGGATGTCTCCAGAGAAGAAGATGGAACCAGACAGGACCCTAGGCCATATTCGGATCCATTGCTTTGGTTTACAGACATGTCTCCTTAAAAGCCTGGATTCCAAGACCAGCATAGGGGGTTTCCTGAGGCACCCATCAGAACAAATCTCGTTTCCACAAGGATACTTGTGTATGGGACCTATGTCAAAAGCTTAGGAGAATACTTCAGGGTCCCGGTGTCACCGCCCCATTCCAAGGCCCTCATGGACAAATAAACACACATTAGGCCCCAACATCGGGAAAGTCCATTTCAACACAGCCGCCCCGATTGCTCCCGCAGAGCCATCAAAACTCAACTGTCTTGTTGCTAGGAGAAAATTGGAATGCGAGGCGGGATTCTTTGGCATCGATCCTCGAACGGTGCTCTGGAGTCATTCCATATGGGATGTCCTGGAGCTGACCAACAGGTCTCAATTGTCCCGCAGAAGGAATCCTTGAAGGGGGCATCCCACAACTCCCAACGTGGGAAAACCTCCATGGCCTTGAGATTCCGCTCCGTTCATGAAGGGGCAGTCATGCACAGAAACTCCAACCCGAGCCAACGTCTGATCCTCGCCGTGACTTCAGATGCATGAAATATTGGTTCAGATCTGCAGGAGGTACCTGCCGTGCCCTCGGCCAGAAGCCCAAGTCTAGCTTGTGTTCTCAGACTTCTGTCCTCACACTCCTGGCCCAGAAGCCCTCAAATTTGGCAATTCTGGAACCAAAGTGCAGCACTCTGCCTGCCCTCTAGAAAAAATATCTTGCCTATTGAGCTCCCCAGGCACCTCAAATGAGGATAAACCTATACGGCACTCGACTGTACCCAAATCATATAGTCTAACCTGGGACTAATGCACTGACTGACACAACCTGAGCCCGAACCTCCTGACCAACACCCAGGCAGCTGACCGCACACTGAGCATATCAGACCCGCCATGGCCTTAGGTCGTCATCTCTTCCCAACTTCGGTTTTTCAGGCTTCAAAACCTAGACCTTATCTCCAACCACTGCCCAGGGTTGAAAATGATGCAGATATCAGAACACATTCCCCATGGCCAGAGACCTTGTGTTTGGCAGGTTGTCCAAAGTCCAGTGTAGTTGAAACCAGTGTGGCCCATGAGGCCCCGCCCATGCTCGCGGGCCACATTGGTCACAAACACACATTGTGACCCTCAGCATGAGCCCAGTCCTCAAGTAAGGCCTCTCAGTGGCTGGATGAAGAGACAGCATATTGGGCCTGCCATTCACCTAGGCTCCAATTTTTAACCATAGCGTGGGTTGTCACTTCACTCTTCCCCAGGGCTCTGCTTTGGAATTCCTATTTTGTTCGGACACCTGAGGTAATAAACCTGAAAGAAGACCTCCCATCCGACAATTGAAGAAAAACTATTGGGACTGGGCCAAATCCACAGAGAGGAAGATTTGTCCATATCCCATGAGGCCTCCCCACATTCTACAGCCATTGTTGATACAAAATCCAGAGACAAAAGCCTGAGCAAGTGCCTCAGACTCGCTCTTTCTTCATATCCTGAGGGGTACTTCTCATGGTTTGTAGATTGGGCCTCCCATACCTACGTCCCAAAACCTTAGCTGAGTTTGTGTTTTCAGACTTCTGTCCTCAAAGTCCTGGGCCACACACCCTCCAGGCTGGGGCCCCTGAGCCACACATTAGGACTGTGCCTACCCAATCCATGGGAATTCTGCCCATTCCATTGTCCAAAATCTCACCAATTAAGAAAACTCTCCAAAGTCCCCGAGGCCATCCCAATAGTGTAGGTCTCCAGGGACAGCAAGGGCGGTGTGACACCAGGTGAGCATCTCCCTCCACTCATTCCATAGATGGATATCACCAGAGAAGAAGATTGAACCAGACAGGACCCTAGGCCATAATCGGATCCATTGTTTTGGTTTATAGGCATCTCCTCAAAAGCCTGGATTCCAATACCAGCCTAGGGGTTTTCCTGAGGCACCCCTCAGAACAAATCTCATCTCCACAAGGAAACTTGTGCATGGGAGGTATGTCAAAAGCTTAGGAGAATACTTCAGGGTCCCGGTGCCAACGCCCCATTCCAAGGCCCTCATGGACACAAACACACAATGGGCCCGACCCTAAAAGTCCATTTCAACTCAGCCACGCCAGTTGCTCCCGCAGAGCTATCCGATCTCAACTGTCTTGTTGCTAGGAGACATTTGGAATGCGAGGCCCGCTTCCCAGGCATCCAACCCGAACGGTGCTCTGGAGTCCTTCCATATGGGATATCCTGGAGCTGCCCAAAAGGTCTCAATTGTCCCGCAGAAGGAATCCTTGAAGGGGGCATCCCACAACTCCCAACGTGGGAAAACCTCCATGGCCTTGAGATTCTGCTCCGTTCATGAAGGGGCAGTCATGCACAGAAACTCCAACCCGAGCCAACGTCTGATCCTCGCCGTGACTTCAGATGCATGAAATATTGGTTCTGATCTGCAGGAGGTACCTGCCGTGCCCTCGGCCTGAAGCCCAAGTCTAGCTTGTGTTCTCAGACTTCTGTCCTCACACTCCTGGCCCAGAAGCCCTCAAGTTTGGCAATTCTGGAACCAAAGAGCAGCACTCTGCCTGCCCTCTAGAAAAAATATCTTGCCTATTGAGCTCCCCAGGCACCTCAAATGAGGATAAACCTATACGGCACTCGACTGTACCCAAATCATATAGTCTAACCTGGGACTAATGCACTGACTGACACAACCTGAGCCCGAACCTCCTGACCAACACCCAGGCAGCTGACCGCACACTGAGCATATCAGACCCGCCATGGCCTTAGGTCGTCATCTCTTCCCAACTTCGGTTTTTCAGGCTTCAGAACCTAGACCTTATCTCCAACCACTGCCCAGGGTTGAAAATGATGCAGATATCAGAACACATTCCCCATGGCCAGAGACCTTGTGTTTGGCAGGTTGTCCAAAGTCCAGTGTAGTTGAAACCAGTGTGGCCCATGAGGCCCCGCCCATGCTCGCGGGCCACATTGGTCACAAACACACATTGTGACCCTCTGCATGAGCCCAGTCCTCAAGTAAGGCCTCTCAGTGGCTGGATGAAGAGACAGCATATTGGGCCTGCCATGCACCTAGGCCCCAATTTTTAACCATAGTTTGGGTTGTCCCTTCACACTTCCCCAGGGCTCTGCTTTGGAATTCCTATTTTGTTCGGACACCTGAGGTAATAAACCTGAAAGGAGACCTCCCATCCGACAATTGAAGAAAAACTATTGGGACCCGGCCAAATCCACAGAGAGGAAGATTCGTCCATATCCCATGAGGCCTCCCCACATTCTACAGCCATTGTTGATACAAAATCCAGAGACAAAAGCCTGAGCAAGTGCCTCAGACTCGCTCTTTCTTCATATCCTGAGGGGTACTTCTCATGGTTTGTAGATTGGGCCTCCCATACCTACGTCCCAAAACCTTAGCTGAGTTTGTGTTTTCAGACTTCTGTCCTCAAAGTCCTGGGCCGCACACCCTCCGGGCTGGGGCCCCTGGAGCCACACATTAGGACTGTGCCTACCCAATCCATGGGAATTCTGCCCATTCCATTGTCCAAATTCTCACCAATTAAGAAAACTCTCCAAAGTCCCCGAGGCCATCCCAATAGTGTAGGTCTCCAGGGACAAACAAGGGCGGTGTGACACCAGGTGAGCATCTCGCTCCACTGATTCCATAGATGGATATCACCAGAGAAGAAGATTGAACCAGACAGGACCCTAGGCCATAATCGGATCCATTGTTTTGGTTTACAGGCATGTCTCCTCAAAAGCCTAATTTCCAATACCAGCATAGGAGGTTTCCTGAGGCACCCCTCAGAACAAAACTCATCTCCACAAGGAAACTTGTGCATGGGAGGTATGTCAAAAGCTTAGGAGAATACTTCAGGGTCCCGGTGCCAATGCCCCATTCCAAGGCCCTCATGGACACAAACACACAATGGGCCCGACCCTAAAAGTCCATTTCAACTCAGCCACGCCAGTTTCTCCCGCAGAGCTATCCGATCTCAACTGTCTTGTTGCTAGGAGACATTTGGAATGCGAGGCCCGCTTCCCAGGCATCCACCCCGAACGGTGCTCTGGAGTCCTTCCATATGGGATATCCTGGAGCTGCCCAACAGGTCTCAATTGTCCCGCAGAAGGAATCCTTGAAGGGGGCATCCCACAACTCCCAACGTGGGTAAACCTCCATGGCCTTGAGATTCCGCTCCGTTCATGAAGGAGCAGTCATGCACAGAAACTCCAACCCGAGCCAACGTCTGCTCCTCGCCGTGACTTCAGAAGCATGAGATATTCGTTCAGATCTGCAGGGGGTACCAGCCGTGCCCTCGGCCTGAAGGCCAAGTCTAGCTTCTGTTCTCAGACTTGTCCTCACACTCCTGGTCCAGAATCCCTCATGTTTGGCAATACCGGACCCACAATGCAGCACTCTGCCTGCCTCTAGAAAAAATATATTGCCTAATGTGTAGCCCAGGCACCTCAAATCAGGATAAACCTACACGGCTCTCGACTGTACCTGAATTATATAGTCTAACCTGGGTACTAATTCACTGTCTGGCACAACCTGAACCCGAACCTCCGGACCAACACCCAGGCAGCTGACCGCACACTGAGCACATCAGACCCGCCATGGCCTTAGGTCGTCATCTCTTCCCAACTGCGGTTTTCAGGCTTCAGAACGTAGACCTTATCTCCAAACACTGCCCAGGGTTGCAAATGATGCAGAAATCAGAGCCCCTTCCCCATGGCAAGAGACCTTGTGATTGGCATGTTATCCAAAGTTCAGTGTAGTTGAAACCAGTGTGGCCCATGAGGCCCCGCCCATGCTCGCGGGCCACATTGGTCACAAACACACATGCTGACCCTCAGCCTGTGCCCAGTCTTTAAGTAAGGCCACTCAGTGGCTGGATGAAGAGACAGCATATTGGGTCTGCCATGCACCTAGGCCCCAATTTATAACCATTGTTTGGGTTGTCCCTTCACTCTTCCCCAGGGCTCTGCTTTGGAATTCCTCTTTGGTTGGGACACCTGAGGTAACAAACCTGAGAGGAGACCTCCCATCCCACAGATTGATGGAAAGAAATTGGGACCGGGCCAAATCCACAGAGAGGAAGATTCGTCCATGGCCCATGAGGCCTCCCCACGTTCCACGCCCATCTTTGATACAAAATCCAGAGACAAAAGCCTGAGCAAGCGCCTCAGACTCGCTCTTTTTTCATATCCTGAAGAGTCCTTCTCATGGTTTGTAGATTGGCCCTGCCATACCTACGTTCCCAACATAAGCTGAGTTTGTGTTTTCAGACTTCTGTCCTCAGATTCCTGGGCCACACACCCTACAGGCTGGGGCCCCTGGAGCCACACATTAGGACTGTGCCTACCCAATCCATGGGAATTCTGCCCATTCCATTGTCCAAAATCGTACAAATTAGGAGAACTCTCCAAAGTCCCAGGGGCCATCCCAATAGTGTAGGACTCCGGGGACAAACAAGGGTGGTCTGACAACAGGTGAGCATCTACCTCCACTCATTCCATAGATGGATATCCCCAGAGAAGAAGATGGAACCAGACAGGACCCTAGGCCATATTCGGATCCATTGCTTTGGTTTACAGACATGTCTCCTCAAAAGCCTGGATTCCAAGTCCAGCATAGGGGGTTTCCTGAGGCACCCATCAGAACAAATCTTGTTTCCACAAGGAAACTTGTGCATGGGACCTATGTCAAAAGCTTAGGAGAATACTTCAGGGTCCCGGTGTCACCGCCCCATTCCAAGGCCCTCATGGACACAAACACACATTAGGCCCCAAACTCGGGAAAGTCCATTTCAACACAGCCGCCCCGATTGCTCCCGCAGAGCCATCAAAACTCAACTGTCTTGTTGCTGGGAGAAAATTGGAATGCGAGGCGGGATTCCCTGGCATCGATCCTCGAACGGTGCTCTGGAGTCATTCCATATGGGATGTCCTGGAGCTGCCCAACAGGTCTCAATTGGCCCGCAGAAGGAATCCTTGAAGGGGGCATCCCACAACTCCCAACGTGGGAAAACCTCCATGGCATTGAGATTCCGCTCCGTTCATGAAGGGGCAGTCATGCACAGAAACTCCAACCCGAGCCAACGTCTGATCCTCGCCGTGCTTTCAGATGCATGAAATATTGGTTCAGATCTGCAGGAGGTACCTGCCGTGCCCTCGGCCTGAAGCCCAAGTCTAGCTTGTGTTCTCAGACTTCTGTCCTCACACTCCTGGCCCAGAAGCCCTCAAGTTTGGCAATTCTGGAACCAAAGTGCAGCACTCTGCCTGCCCTCTAGAAAAAATATCTTGCCTATTGAGCTCCCCAGGCACCTCAAATGAGGATAAACCTATACGGCACTCGACTGTACCCAAATCATATAGTCTAACCTGGGACTAATGCACTGACTGACACAACCTGAGCCCGAACCTCCTGACCAACACCCAGGCAGCTGACCGCACACTGAGCATATCAGACCCGCCATGGCCTTAGGTCGTCATCTCTTCCCAACTTCGGTTTTTCAGGCTTCAGAACCTAGACCTTATCTCCAACCACTGCCCAGGGTTGAAAATGATGCAGATATCAGAACACATTCCCCATGGCCAGAGACCTTGTGTTTGGCAGGTTGTCCAAAGTCCAGTGTAGTTGAAACCAGTGTGGCCCATGAGGCCCCGCCCATGCTCGCGGGCCACATTGGTCACAAACACACATTGTGACCCTCTGCATGAGCCCAGTCCTCAAGTAAGGCCTCTCAGTGGCTGGATGAAGAGACAGCATATTGGGCCTGCCATGCACCTAGGCCCCAATTTTTAACCATAGTTTGGGTTGTCCCTTCACTCTTCCCCAGGGCTCTGCTTTGGAATTCCTATTTTGTTCGGACACCTGAGGTAATAAACCTGAAAGGAGACCTCCCATCCGACAATTGAAGAAAAACTATTGGGACCGGGCCAAATCCACAGAGAGGAAGATTCGTCCATATCCCATGAGGCCTCCCCACATTCTACAGCCATTGTTGATACAAAATCCATAGACAAGAGCCTGAGCAAGTGCCTCAGACTAGCTCTTTCTTCATATCCTGAGGGGTACTTCTCATGGTTTGTAGATTGGGCCTCCCATATCTACGTCCCAAAACCTTAGCTGAGTTTGTGTTTTCAGACTTCTGTCCTCAAAGTCCTGGGCCGCACACCCTCCAGGCTGGGGCCCCTAGAGCCACACATTAGGACTGTGCCTACCCAATCCATGGGAATTCTGCCCATTCCATTGTCCAAATTCTCACCAATTAAGAAAACTCTCCAAAGTCCCCGAGGCCATCCCAAAAGTGTAGGTCTCCAGGGACAAACAAGGGCGGTGTGACACCAGGTGAGCATCTCCCTCCACTCATTCCATAGATGGATATCACCAGAGAAGAAGATTGAACCAGACAGGACCCTAGGCCATAATCGGATCCATTGTTTTGGTTTACAGGCATGTCACCCCAAAAGCCTGGTTTCCAATACCAGCATAGGGGGTTTCCTGAGGCACCCCTCAGAACAAATCTCATCTCCACAAGGAAACTTGTGCATGGGAGGTATGTCAAAAGCTTAGGAGAATACTTCAGGGTTCCCGGTGCCAACGCCCCATTCCAAGGCCCTCATGGACACAAACACACAATGGGCCCGACCCTAAAAGTCCATTTCAACTCAGCCACGCCGGTTGCTCCCGCAGAGCTATCCGATCTCAACTGTCTTGTTGCTAGGAGACATTTGGAATGCGAGGCCCGCTTCCCAGGCATCCACCCCGAACGGTGCTCTGGAGTCCTTCCATATGGGATATCCTGGAGCTGCCCAACAGGTCTCAATTGTCCCGCAGAAGGAATCCTTGAAGGGGGCATCCCACAACTCCCAACATGGGTAAACCTCCATGGTCTTGAGATTCCGCTCCGTTCATGAAGGGGCAGTCATGCACAGAAACTCCAACCCGAGCCAACGTCTGATCCTCGCCGTGACTTCAGAAGCATGAGATATTCGTTCAGATCTGCAGGGGGTACCAGCCGTACCCTCGGCCTGAAGCCCAAGTCTAGCTTCTGTTCTCAGACTTATCCACACACTTCTGGTCCAGAATCCCTCATGTTTGGCAATACCGGACCCACAATGCAGCACTCTGCCTGCCTCTAGAAAAAATATATTGCCTAATGAGTAGCCCAGGCACCTCAAATGAGGATAAACCTACACGGCTCTCGACTGTACCTGAATTATATAGTCTAACCTGGGTACTAATTCACTGTCTGAAACAACCTGAACCCGAACCTCCGGACCAACACCCAGGCAGCTGACCGCACACTGAGCACATCAGACCCGCCATGGCCTTAGGTCGTCATCTCTTCCCAACTGCGGTTTTCAGGCTTCAGAACGTAGACCTTATCTCCAAACACTGCCCAGGGTTGCAAATGATGCAGAAATCAGAGCTCCTTCCCCATGGCAAGAGACCTTGTGATTGGCATGTTATCCAAAGTTCAGTGTAGTTGAAACCAGTGTGGCCCATGAGGCCCCGCCCATGCTCGCGGGCCACATTGGTCACAAACACACATGCTGACCCTCAGCCTGTGCCCAGTCTTTAAGTAAGGCCACTCAGTGGCTGGATGAAGAGACAGCATATTGGGTCTGCCATGCCCCTAGGCCCCAATTTATAACCATCGTTTGGGTTGTCCCTTCACTCTTCCCCAGGGCTCTGCTTTGGAATTCCTCTTTGGTTGGGACACCTGAGGTAACAAACCTGAGAGGAGACCTCCCATCCCACAGATTGACAGAAAGAAATTGGGACCGGGCCAAATCCACAGAGAGGAAGATTCGTCCATGGCCCATGAGGCCTCCCCACGTTCCACGCCCATCTTTGATACAAAATCCAGAGACAAAAGCCTGAGCAAGCGCCTCAGACTCGCTCTTTCTTCATATCCTGAAGAGTGCTTCTCATGGTTTGTAGATTGGCCCTGCCATACCTACGTTCCCAACCTAAGCTGAGTTTGTGTTTTCAGACTTCTGTCCTCAGATTCCTGGGCCACACACCCTACAGGCTGGGGCCCCTGGAGCCACACATTAGGACTGTGCCTACCCAATCTATGGGCATTCTGCCCATTCCATTATCCAAAATCGTACAAATTAGGAGAACTCTCCAAAGTCCCCGAGGCCATCCCAATAGTGTAGGACTCCGGGGACAAACAAGGGTGGTCTGACAACAGGTGAGCATCTACCTACACTCATTCCATAGATGGATATCCCCAGAGAAGAAGATGGAACCAGACAGGACCCTAGGCCATATTCGGATCCATTGCTTTGGTTTACAGACATGTCTCCTCAAAAGCCTGGATTCCAAGTCCAGCATAGGGGGTTTCCTGAGGCACCCATCAGAACAAAACTCGTTTCCACAAGGAAACTTGTGCATGGGACCTATGTCAAAAGCTTAGGAGAATACTTCAGGGTCCCGGTGTCACCGCCCCATTCCAAGGCCCTCATGGACACAAACACACATTAGGCCCCATCCTCGGGAAAGTCCATTTCAACACAGCCGCCCCGATTGCTCCCGCAGAGCCATCAAAACTCAACTGTCTTGTTGCTGGGAGAAAATTGGAATGCGAGGCAGGATTCCCTGGCATCGATCCTCGAACGCTGCTCTGGAGTCATTCCATATGGGATGTCCTGGAGCTGACCAACAGGTCTCAATTGGCCCGCAGAAGGAATCCTTGAAGGGGGCATCCCACAACTCCCAACGTGGGAAAACCTCCATGGCCTTGAGATTCCGCTCCGTTCATGAAGGGGCAGTCATGCACAGAAACTCCAACCCGAGCCAACGTCTGATCCTCGCCGTGCTTTCAGATGCATGAAATATTGGTTCAGATCTGCAGGAGGTACCTGCCGTGCCCTCGGCCTGAAGCCCAAGTCTAGCTTGTGTTCTCAGACTTCTGTCCTCACACTCCTGGCCCAGAAGCCCTCAAGTTTGGCAATTCTGGAACCAAAGTGCAGCACTCTGCCTGCCCTCTAGAAAAAATATCTTGCCTATTGAGCTCCCCAGGCACCTCAAATGAGGATAAACCTATACGGCACTCGACTGTACCCAAATCATATAGTCTAACCTGGGACTAATGCACTGACTGACACAACCTGAGCTCGAACCTCCTGACCAACACCCAGGCAGCTGACCGCACACTGAGCATATCAGACCCGCCATGGCCTTAGGTCGTCATCTTCCCAACTTCGGTTTTTCAGGCTTCAGAACCTAGACCTTATCTCCAACCACTGCCCAGGGTTGAAAATGATGCAGATATCAGAACACATTCCCCATGGCCAGAGACCTTGTGTTTGGCAGGTTGTCCAAAGTCCAGTGTAGTTGAAACCAGTGTGGCCCATGAGGCCCCGCCCATGCTCGCGGGCCACATTGGTCACAAACACACATTGTGACCCTCAGCATGAGCCCAGTCCTCAAGTAAGGCCTCTCAGTGGCTGGATGAAGAGACAGCATATTGGGCCTGCCATGCACCTAGGCCCCAATTTTTAACCATAGTTTGGGTTGTCCCTTCACACTTCCCCAGGGCTCTGCTTTGGAATTCCTATTTTGTTCGGACACCTGAGGTAATAAACCTGAAAGGAGACCTCCCATCCGACAATTGAAGAAAAACTATTGGGACCCGGCCAAATCCACAGAGAGGAAGATTCGTCCATATCCCATGAGGCCTCCCCACATTCTACAGCCATTGTTGATACAAAATCCATAGACAAAAGCCTGAGCAAGTGCCTCAGACTCGCTCTTTCTTCATATCCTGAGGGGTACTTCTCATAGTTTGTAGATTGGGCCTCCCAGACCTACGTCCCAAAACCTTAGCTGAGTTTGTGTTTTCAGACTTCGGTCCTCAAAGTCCTGGGCCACACCCTCCAGGCTAAGGCCCCTGGAGCCACACATTAGGACTGTGCCTACCCAATCCATGGGAATTCAGCCCATTCCATTGTCCAAATTCTCACCAATTAAGAAAACTCTCCAAAGTCCCCGAGGCCATCCCAATAGTGTAGGTCTCCAGGGACAGCAAGGGCGGTGTGACACCAGGTGAGCATCTCCCTCCACTCATTCCATAGATGGATATCACCAGAGAAGAAGATTGAACCAGACAGGACCCTAGGCGATAATCGGATCCATTGTTTTGGTTTATAGGCATGTCTCCTCAAAAGCCTGGATTCCAATACCAGCATAGGGGGTTTCCTGAGGCACCCCTCAGAACAAATCTCATCTCCACAAGTAAATTTGTGCTTGGGAGGTATGTCAAAAGCTTAGGAGAATACTTCAGGGTTCCCGGTGCCAACGCCCCATTCCAAGGCCATCATGGACACAAACACACAATGGGCCCGACCCTAAAAGTCCATTTCAACTCAGCCACGCCGGTTGCTCCCGCAGAGCTATCCGATCTCAACTGTCTTGTTGCTAGGAGACATTTGGAATGCGAGGCCCGCTTCCCAGGCATCCACCCCGAACGGTGCTCTGGAGTCCTTCCATATGGGATATCCTGGAGCTGCCCAACAGGTCTCAATTGTCCCGCAGAAGGAATCCTTGAAGGGGGCATCCCACAACTCCCAACGTGGGAAAACCTCCATGGACTTGAGATTCCGCTCCGTTCATGAAGGGGCAGTCATGCACAGAAACTCCAACCCGAGCCAACGTCTGATCCTAGCCTTGACTTCAGAAGCATGAGATATTCGTTCAGATCTGCAGGGGGTACCAGCCGTGCCCTCAGCCTGAAGCCCAAGTCTAGCTTCTGTTCTCAGACTTGTCCTCACACTCCTGGTCCAGAATCCCTCATGTTTGGCAATACCGGACCCACAATGAAGCACTCTGCTGCCTCTAGAAAATATATATTGCCTAATGAGTAGCCCAGGCACCTCCAATGAGGATAAACCTACACGGCTCTCGACTGTACCTGAATTATATAGTCTAACCTGGGTACTAATTCACTGGCTGACACAACCTGAACCCGAACCTCCGGACCAACACCCAGGCAGCTGACCGCACACTGAGCACATCAGACCCGCCATGGCCTTAGGTCGTCATCTCTTCCCAACTGCGGTTTTCAGGCTTCAGAACGTAGACCTTATCTCCAAACACTGCCCAGGGTTGAAAATGATGCAGAAATCAGAGCTCCTTCCCCATGGCAAGAGACCTTGTGATTGGCATTTTATCCAAAGTTCAGTGTAGTTGAAACCAGTGTGGCCCATGAGGCCCCGCCCATGCTCGCGGGCCACATTGGTCACAAACACACATGCTGACCCTCAGCCTGTGCCCAGTCTTTAAGTAAGGCCACTCAGTGGCTGGATGAAGAGACAGCATATTGGGTCTGCCATGCCCCTAGGCCCCAATTTATAACCATCGTTTGGGTTGTCCCTTCACTCTTCCCCAGGGCTCTGCTTTGGAATTCCTCTTTGGTTGGGACACCTGAGGTAACAAACCTGAGAGGAGACCTCCCATCCCACAGATTGACAGAAAGAAATTGGGACCGGGCCAAATCCACAGAGAGGAAGATTCGTCCATGGCCCATGAGGCCTCCCCACGTTCCACGCCCATCTTTGATACAAAATCCAGAGACAAAAGCCTGAGCAAGCGCCTCAGAATCGCTCTTTCTTCATATCCTGAAGAGTCCTTCTAATGGTTTGTAGATTGGCCCTGCCATACCTACGTTCCCAACCTAAGCTGAGTTTGTGTTTTCAGACTTCTGTCCTCAGATTCCTGGGCCACACACCCTCCAGGCTGGGGCCCCTGGAGCCACACATTAGGACTGTGCCTACCCAATCCATGGGAATTCTGCCCATTCCATTATCCAAAATCGTACAAATTAGGAGAACTCTCCAAAGTCCCCGAGGCCATCCCAATAGTGTAGGTCTCAGGGGACAAACAAGGGCGGTCTGACAACAGCTGAGCATCTACCTCCACTCATATCATAAATGGATGTCCCCAGAGAAGAAGATGGAACCAGACAGGACCCTAGGCCATATTCGGATCCATTGCTTTGGTTTACAGACATGTCTCCTCAAAAGCCTGGATTCCAAGACCAGCATAGGGGTATTTTTGACGCACCCATCAGAACAAATCTCGTTTCCACAAGGAAACTTGTGCATGGGACCTATGTCAAAAGCTTAGGAGAATACTTCAGGGTCCCGGTGTCACCGCCCCATTCCAAGGCCCTCATGGACACAAACACACATTAGGCCCCATCCTCGGGAAAGTCCATTTCAACAGAGCCGCCCCGATTGCTCCCGCAGAGCCATCAAAACTCAACTGTCTTGTTGCTAGGAGAAAATTGGAATGCGAGGCAGGATTCCCTGGCATCGATCCTCGAACGCTGCTCTGGAGTCATTCCATATGGGATGTCCTGGAGCTGACCAACAGGTCTCAATTGTCCCGCAGAAGGAATCCTTGAAGGGGGCATCCCACAACTCCCAACGTGGGAAAACCTCCATGGCCTTGAGATTCCGCTCCGTTCATGAAGGGGCAGTCATGCACAGAAACTCCAACCCGAGCCAACGTCTGATCCTCGCCGTGACTTCAGATGCATGAATTATTGGTTCAGATCTGCAGGAGGTACCTGCCGTGCCCTCGGCCTGAAGCCCAAGTCTAGCTTGTGTTCTCAGACTTCTGTCCTCACACTCCTGGCCCAGAAGCCCTGAAGTTTGGCAATTCTGGAACCAAAGTGCAGCACTCTGCCTGCCCTCTATAAAAAATATCTTGCCTATTGAGCTCCCCAGGCACCTCAAATGAGGATAAACCTATACGGAACTCGACTGTACCCAAATCATATAGTCTAACCTGGGACTAATGCACTGACTGACACAACCTGAGCTCGAACCTCCTGACCAAAACCCAGGCAGCTGACCGCACACTGAGCATCTCAGACCCGCCATGGCCTTATGTCGTCATCTCTTCCCAACTTCGGTTTTTCAGGCTTCAGAACCTAGACCTTATCTCCAACCACTGCCCAGGGTTGAAAATGATGCAGATATCAGAACACATTCCCCATGGCCAGAGACCTTGTGTTTGGCAGGTTGTCCAAAGTCCAGTGTAGTTGAAACCAGTGTGGCCCATGAGGCCCCGCCCATGCTCGCGGGCCACATTGGTCACAAACACACATTGTGACCCTCAGCATGAGCCCAGTCCTCAAGTAAGGCCTCTCAGTGGCTGGATGAAGAGACAGCATATTGGGCCTGCCATGCACCTAGGCCCCAATTTTTAACCATAGTTTGGGTTGTCCCTTCACACTTCCCCAGGGCTCTGCTTTGGAATTCCTATTTTGTTCGGACACCTGAGGTAATAAACCTGAAAGGAGACCTCCCATCCGACAATTGAAGAAAAACTATTGGGACCCGGCCAAATCCACAGAGAGGAAGATTCGTCCATATCCCATGAGGCCTCCCCACATTCTACAGCCATTGTTGATACAAAATCCATAGACAAAAGCCTGAGCAAGTGCCTCAGACTCGCTCTTTCTTCATATCCTGAGGGGTACTTCTCATAGTTTGTAGATTGGGCCTCCCAGACCTACGTCCCAAAACCTTAGCTGAGTTTGTGTTTTCAGACTTCGGTCCTCAAAGTCCTGCGCCACACCCTCCAGGCTAAGGCCCCTGGAGCCACACATTAGGACTGTGCCTACCCAATCCATGGGAATTCAGCCCATTCCATTGTCCAAATTCTCACCAATTAAGAAAACTCTCCAAAGTCCCCGAGGCCATCCCAATAGTGTAGGTCTCCAGGGACAGCAAGGGCGGTGTGACACCAGGTGAGCATCTCCCTCCACTCATTCCATAGATGGATATCACCAGAGAAGAAGATTGAACCAGACAGGACCCTAGGCGATAATCGGATCCATTGTTTTGGTTTATAGGCATGTCTCCTCAAAAGCCTGGATTCCAATACCAGCATAGGGGGTTTCCTGAGGCACCCCTCAGAACAAATCTCATCTCCACAAGTAAATTTGTGCTTGGGAGGTATGTCAAAAGCTTAGGAGAATACTTCAGGGTTCCCGGTGCCAACGCCCCATTCCAAGGCCATCATGGACACAAACACACAATGGGCCCGACCCTAAAAGTCCATTTCAACTCAGCCACGCCGGTTGCTCCCGCAGAGCTATCCGATCTCAACTGTCTTGTTGCTAGGAGACATTTGGAATGCGAGGCCCGCTTCCCAGGCATCCACCCCGAACGGTGCTCTGGAGTCCTTCCATATGGGATATCCTGGAGCTGCCCAACAGGTCTCAATTGTCCCGCAGAAGGAATCCTTGAAGGGGGCATCCCACAACTCCCAACGTGGGAAAACCTCCATGGCCTTGAGATTCCGCTCCGTTCATGAAGGGGCAGTCATGCACAGAAACTCCAACCCGAGCCAACGTCTGATCCTCGCCGTGACTTCAGAAGCATGAGATATTCGTTCAGATCTGCAGGGGGTACCAGCCGTACCCTCGGCCTGAAGCCCAAGTCTAGCTTCTGTTCTCAGACTTATCCACACACTTCTGGTCCAGAATCCCTCATGTTTGGCAATACCGGACCCACAATGCAGCACTCTGCCTGCCTCTAGAAAAAATATATTGCCTAATGAGTAGCCCAGGCACCTCAAATGAGGATAAACCTACACGGCTCTCGACTGTACCTGAATTATATAGTCTAACCTGGGTACTAATTCACTGTCTGAAACAACCTGAACCCGAACCTCCGGACCAACACCCAGGCAGCTGACCGCACACTGAGCACATCAGACCCGCCATGGCCTTAGGTCGTCATCTCTTCCCAACTGCGGTTTTCAGGCTTCAGAACGTAGACCTTATCTCCAAACACTGCCCAGGGTTGCAAATGATGCAGAAATCAGAGCTCCTTCCCCATGGCAAGAGACCTTGTGATTGGCATGTTATCCAAAGTTCAGTGTAGTTGAAACCAGTGTGGCCCATGAGGCCCCGCCCATGCTCGCGGGCCACATTGGTCACAAACACACATGCTGACCCTCAGCCTGTGCCCAGTCTTTAAGTAAGGCCACTCAGTGGCTGGATGAAGAGACAGCATATTGGGTCTGCCATGCCCCTAGGCCCCAATTTATAACCATCGTTTGGGTTGTCCCTTCACTCTTCCCCAGGGCTCTGCTTTGGAATTCCTCTTTGGTTGGGACACCTGAGGTAACAAACCTGAGAGGAGACCTCCCATCCCACAGATTGACAGAAAGAAATTGGGACCGGGCCAAATCCACAGAGAGGAAGATTCGTCCATGGCCCATGAGGCCTCCCCACGTTCCACGCCCATCTTTGATACAAAATCCAGAGACAAAAGCCTGAGCAAGCGCCTCAGACTCGCTCTTTCTTCATATCCTGAAGAGTGCTTCTCATGGTTTGTAGATTGGCCCTGCCATACCTACGTTCCCAACCTAAGCTGAGTTTGTGTTTTCAGACTTCTGTCCTCAGATTCCTGGGCCACACACCCTACAGGCTGGGGCCCCTGGAGCCACACATTAGGACTGTGCCTACCCAATCTATGGGCATTCTGCCCATTCCATTATCCAAAATCGTACAAATTAGGAGAACTCTCCAAAGTCCCCGAGGCCATCCCAATAGTGTAGGACTCCGGGGACAAACAAGGGTGGTCTGACAACAGGTGAGCATCTACCTACACTCATTCCATAGATGGATATCCCCAGAGAAGAAGATGGAACCAGACAGGACCCTAGGCCATATTCGGATCCATTGCTTTGGTTTACAGACATGTCTCCTCAAAAGCCTGGATTCCAAGTCCAGCATAGGGGGTTTCCTGAGGCACCCATCAGAACAAAACTCGTTTCCACAAGGAAACTTGTGCATGGGACCTATGTCAAAAGCTTAGGAGAATACTTCAGGGTCCCGGTGTCACCGCCCCATTCCAAGGCCCTCATGGACACAAACACACATTAGGCCCCATCCTCGGGAAAGTCCATTTCAACACAGCCGCCCCGATTGCTCCCGCAGAGCCATCAAAACTCAACTGTCTTGTTGCTGGGAGAAAATTGGAATGCGAGGCAGGATTCCCTGGCATCGATCCTCGAACGCTGCTCTGGAGTCATTCCATATGGGATGTCCTGGAGCTGACCAACAGGTCTCAATTGTCCCGCAGAAGGAATCCTTGAAGGGGGCATCCCACAACTCCCAACGTGGGAAAACCTCCATGGCCTTGAGATTCCGCTCCGTTCATGAAGGGGCAGTTATGCACAGAAACTCCAACCCGAGCCAACGTCTGATCCTCGCCGTGATTTCAGATGCATGAAATATTGGTTCAGATCTGCAGGAGGTACCTGCCGTGCCCTCGGCCTGAAGCCCAAGTCTAGCTTGTGTTCTCAGACTTCTGTCCTCACACTCCTGGCCCAGAAGCCCTCAAGTTTGGCAATTCTGGAACCAAAGTGCAGCACTCTGCCTGCCCTCTAGAAAA
Source organism: Mustela nivalis (assembly GCF_964662115.1). Lineage (NCBI taxonomy): Eukaryota > Metazoa > Chordata > Mammalia > Carnivora > Mustelidae > Mustela > Mustela nivalis. The sequence continues at coordinate 28,359 of NW_028135390.1, forward strand.
AATATCTTGCCTATTGAGCTCCCCAGGCACCTCAAATGAGGATAAACCTATACGGCACTCGACTGTACCCAAATCATATAGTCTAACCTGGGACTAATGCACTGACTGACACAACCTGAGCTCGAACCTCCTGACCAACACCCAGGCAGCTGACCGCACACTGAGCATATCAGACCCGCCATGGCCTTAGGTCGTCATCTTCCCAACTTCGGTTTTTCAGGCTTCAGAACCTAGACCTTATCTCCAACCACTGCCCAGGGTTGAAAATGATGCAGATATCAGAACACATTCCCCATGGCCAGAGACCTTGTGTTTGGCAGGTTGTCCAAAGTCCAGTGTAGTTGAAACCAGTGTGGCCCATGAGGCCCCGCCCATGCTCGCGGGCCACATTGGTCACAAACACACATTGTGACCCTCAGCATGAGCCCAGTCCTCAAGTAAGGCCTCTCAGTGGCTGGATGAAGAGACAGCATATTGGGCCTGCCATGCACCTAGGCCCCAATTTTTAACCATAGTTTGGGTTGTCCCTTCACACTTCCCCAGGGCTCTGCTTTGGAATTCCTATTTTGTTCGGACACCTGAGGTAATAAACCTGAAAGGAGACCTCCCATCCGACAATTGAAGAAAAACTATTGGGACCCGGCCAAATCCACAGAGAGGAAGATTCGTCCATATCCCATGAGGCCTCCCCACATTCTACAGCCATTGTTGATACAAAATCCATAGACAAAAGCCTGAGCAAGTGCCTCAGACTCGCTCTTTCTTCATATCCTGAGGGGTACTTCTCATAGTTTGTAGATTGGGCCTCCCAGACCTACGTCCCAAAACCTTAGCTGAGTTTGTGTTTTCAGACTTCGGTCCTCAAAGTCCTGGGCCACACCCTCCAGGCTAAGGCCCCTGGAGCCACACATTAGGACTGTGCCTACCCAATCCATGGGAATTCAGCCCATTCCATTGTCCAAATTCTCACCAATTAAGAAAACTCTCCAAAGTCCCCGAGGCCATCCCAATAGTGTAGGTCTCCAGGGACAGCAAGGGCGGTGTGACACCAGGTGAGCATCTCCCTCCACTCATTCCATAGATGGATATCACCAGAGAAGAAGATTGAACCAGACAGGACCCTAGGCGATAATCGGATCCATTGTTTTGGTTTATAGGCATGTCTCCTCAAAAGCCTGGATTCCAATACCAGCATAGGGGGTTTCCTGAGGCACCCCTCAGAACAAATCTCATCTCCACAAGTAAATTTGTGCTTGGGAGGTATGTCAAAAGCTTAGGAGAATACTTCAGGGTTCCCGGTGCCAACGCCCCATTCCAAGGCCATCATGGACACAAACACACAATGGGCCCGACCCTAAAAGTCCATTTCAACTCAGCCACGCCGGTTGCTCCCGCAGAGCTATCCGATCTCAACTGTCTTGTTGCTAGGAGACATTTGGAATGCGAGGCCCGCTTCCCAGGCATCCACCCCGAACGGTGCTCTGGAGTCCTTCCATATGGGATATCCTGGAGCTGCCCAACAGGTCTCAATTGTCCCGCAGAAGGAATCCTTGAAGGGGGCATCCCACAACTCCCAACGTGGGAAAACCTCCATGGACTTGAGATTCCGCTCCGTTCATGAAGGGGCAGTCATGCACAGAAACTCCAACCCGAGCCAACGTCTGATCCTAGCCTTGACTTCAGAAGCATGAGATATTCGTTCAGATCTGCAGGGGGTACCAGCCGTGCCCTCAGCCTGAAGCCCAAGTCTAGCTTCTGTTCTCAGACTTGTCCTCACACTCCTGGTCCAGAATCCCTCATGTTTGGCAATACCGGACCCACAATGAAGCACTCTGCTGCCTCTAGAAAATATATATTGCCTAATGAGTAGCCCAGGCACCTCCAATGAGGATAAACCTACACGGCTCTCGACTGTACCTGAATTATATAGTCTAACCTGGGTACTAATTCACTGGCTGACACAACCTGAACCCGAACCTCCGGACCAACACCCAGGCAGCTGACCGCACACTGAGCACATCAGACCCGCCATGGCCTTAGGTCGTCATCTCTTCCCAACTGCGGTTTTCAGGCTTCAGAACGTAGACCTTATCTCCAAACACTGCCCAGGGTTGAAAATGATGCAGAAATCAGAGCTCCTTCCCCATGGCAAGAGACCTTGTGATTGGCATTTTATCCAAAGTTCAGTGTAGTTGAAACCAGTGTGGCCCATGAGGCCCCGCCCATGCTCGCGGGCCACATTGGTCACAAACACACATGCTGACCCTCAGCCTGTGCCCAGTCTTTAAGTAAGGCCACTCAGTGGCTGGATGAAGAGACAGCATATTGGGTCTGCCATGCCCCTAGGCCCCAATTTATAACCATCGTTTGGGTTGTCCCTTCACTCTTCCCCAGGGCTCTGCTTTGGAATTCCTCTTTGGTTGGGACACCTGAGGTAACAAACCTGAGAGGAGACCTCCCATCCCACAGATTGACAGAAAGAAATTGGGACCGGGCCAAATCCACAGAGAGGAAGATTCGTCCATGGCCCATGAGGCCTCCCCACGTTCCACGCCCATCTTTGATACAAAATCCAGAGACAAAAGCCTGAGCAAGCGCCTCAGAATCGCTCTTTCTTCATATCCTGAAGAGTCCTTCTAATGGTTTGTAGATTGGCCCTGCCATACCTACGTTCCCAACCTAAGCTGAGTTTGTGTTTTCAGACTTCTGTCCTCAGATTCCTGGGCCACACACCCTCCAGGCTGGGGCCCCTGGAGCCACACATTAGGACTGTGCCTACCCAATCCATGGGAATTCTGCCCATTCCATTATCCAAAATCGTACAAATTAGGAGAACTCTCCAAAGTCCCCGAGGCCATCCCAATAGTGTAGGTCTCAGGGGACAAACAAGGGCGGTCTGACAACAGCTGAGCATCTACCTCCACTCATATCATAAATGGATGTCCCCAGAGAAGAAGATGGAACCAGACAGGACCCTAGGCCATATTCGGATCCATTGCTTTGGTTTACAGACATGTCTCCTCAAAAGCCTGGATTCCAAGACCAGCATAGGGGTATTTTTGACGCACCCATCAGAACAAATCTCGTTTCCACAAGGACACTTGTGCATGGGACCTATGTCAAAAGCTTAGGAGAATACTTCAGGGTCCCGGTGTCACCGCCCCATTCCAAGGCCCTCATGGACACAAACACACATTAGGCCCCATCCTCGGGAAAGTCCATTTCAACAGAGCCGCCCCGATTGCTCCCGCAGAGCCATCAAAACTCAACTGTCTTGTTGCTAGGAGAAAATTGGAATGCGAGGCAGGATTCCCTGGCATCGATCCTCGAACGGTGCTCTGGAGTCATTCCATATGGGATGTCCTGGAGCTGACCAACAGGTCTCAATTGTCCCGCAGAAGGAATCCTTGAAGGGGGCATCCCACAACTCCCAACGTGGGAAAACCTCCATGGCCTTGAGATTCCGCTCCGTTCATGAAGGGGCAGTCATGCACAGAAACTCCAACCCGAGCCAACGTCTGATCCTCGCCGTGACTTCAGATGCATGAATTATTGGTTCAGATCTGCAGGAGGTACCTGCCGTGCCCTCGGCCTGAAGCCCAAGTCTAGCTTGTGTTCTCAGACTTCTGTCCTCACACTCCTGGCCCAGAAGCCCTGAAGTTTGGCAATTCTGGAACCAAAGTGCAGCACTCTGCCTGCCCTCTATAAAAAATATCTTGCCTATTGAGCTCCCCAGGCACCTCAAATGAGGATAAACCTATACGGAACTCGACTGTACCCAAATCATATAGTCTAACCTGGGACTAATGCACTGACTGACACAACCTGAGCCCGAACCTCCTGACCAAAACCCAGGCAGCTGACCGCACACTGAGCATCTCAGACCCGCCATGGCCTTATGTCGTCATCTCTTCCCAACTTCGGTTTTTCAGGCTTCAGAACCTAGACCTTATCTCCAACCACTGCCCAGGGTTGAAAATGATGCAGATATCAGAACACATTCCCCATGGCCAGAGACCTTGTGTTTGGCAGGTTGTCCAAAGTCCAGTGTAGTTGAAACCAGTGTGGCCCATGAGGCCCCGCCCATGCTCGCGGGCCACATTGGTCACAAACACACATTGTGACCCTCAGCATGAGCCCAGTCCTCAAGTAAGGCCTCTCAGTGGCTGGATGAAGAGACAGCATATTGGGCCTGCCATGCACCTAGGCCCCAATTTTTAACCATAGTTTGGGTTGTCCCTTCACACTTCCCCAGGGCTCTGCTTTGGAATTCCTATTTTGTTCGGACACCTGAGGTAATAAACCTGAAAGGAGACCTCCCATCCGACAATTGAAGAAAAACTATTGGGACCCGGCCAAATCCACAGAGAGGAAGATTCGTCCATATCCCATGAGGCCTCCCCACATTCTACAGCCATTGTTGATACAAAATCCATAGACAAAAGCCTGAGCAAGTGCCTCAGACTCGCTCTTTCTTCATATCCTGAGGGGTACTTCTCATAGTTTGTAGATTGGGCCTCCCAGACCTACGTCCCAAAACCTTAGCTGAGTTTGTGTTTTCAGACTTCGGTCCTCAAAGTCCTGCGCCACACCCTCCAGGCTAAGGCCCCTGGAGCCACACATTAGGACTGTGCCTACCCAATCCATGGGAATTCAGCCCATTCCATTGTCCAAATTCTCACCAATTAAGAAAACTCTCCAAAGTCCCCGAGGCCATCCCAATAGTGTAGGTCTCCAGGGACAGCAAGGGCGGTGTGACACCAGGTGAGCATCTCCCTCCACTCATTCCATAGATGGATATCACCAGAGAAGAAGATTGAACCAGACAGGACCCTAGGCGATAATCGGATCCATTGTTTTGGTTTATAGGCATGTCTCCTCAAAAGCCTGGATTCCAATACCAGCATAGGGGGTTTCCTGAGGCACCCCTCAGAACAAATCTCATCTCCACAAGTAAATTTGTGCTTGGGAGGTATGTCAAAAGCTTAGGAGAATACTTCAGGGTTCCCGGTGCCAACGCCCCATTCCAAGGCCATCATGGACACAAACACACAATGGGCCCGACCCTAAAAGTCCATTTCAACTCAGCCACGCCGGTTGCTCCCGCAGAGCTATCCGATCTCAACTGTCTTGTTGCTAGGAGACATTTGGAATGCGAGGCCCGCTTCCCAGGCATCCACCCCGAACGGTGCTCTGGAGTCCTTCCATATGGGATATCCTGGAGCTGCCCAACAGGTCTCAATTGTCCCGCAGAAGGAATCCTTGAAGGGGGCATCCCACAACTCCCAACGTGGGAAAACCTCCATGGACTTGAGATTCCGCTCCGTTCATGAAGGGGCAGTCATGCACAGAAACTCCAACCCGAGCCAACGTCTGATCCTAGCCTTGACTTCAGAAGCATGAGATATTCGTTCAGATCTGCAGGGGGTACCAGCCGTGCCCTCAGCCTGAAGCCCAAGTCTAGCTTCTGTTCTCAGACTTGTCCTCACACTCCTGGTCCAGAATCCCTCATGTTTGGCAATACCGGACCCACAATGAAGCACTCTGCTGCCTCTAGAAAATATATATTGCCTAATGAGTAGCCCAGGCACCTCCAATGAGGATAAACCTACACGGCTCTCGACTGTACCTGAATTATATAGTCTAACCTGGGTACTAATTCACTGTCTGACACAACCTGAACCCGAACCTCCGGACCAACACCCAGGCAGCTGACCGCACACTGAGCACATCAGACCCGCCATGGCCTTAGGTCGTCATCTCTTCCCAACTGCGGTTTTCAGGCTTCAGAACGTAGACCTTATCTCCAAACACTGCCCAGGGTTGAAAATGATGCAGAAATCAGAGCTCCTTCCCCATGGCAAGAGACCTTGTGATTGGCATGTTATCCAAAGTTCAGTGTAGTTGAAACCAGTGTGGCCCATGAGGCCCCGCCCATGCTCGCGGGCCACATTGGTCACAAACACACATGCTGACCCTCAGCCTGTGCCCAGTCTTTAAGTAAGGCCACTCAGTGGCTGGATGAAGAGACAGCATATTGGGTCTGCCATGCCCCTAGGCCCCAATTTATAACCATCGTTTGGGTTGTCCCTTCACTCTTCCCCAGGGCTCTGCTTTGGAATTCCTCTTTGGTTGGGACACCTGAGGTAACAAACCTGAGAGGAGACCTCCCATCCCACAGATTGACAGAAAGAAATTGGGACCGGGCCAAATCCACAGAGAGGAAGATTCGTCCATGGCCCATGAGGCCTCCCCACGTTCCACGCCCATCTTTGATACAAAATCCAGAGACAAAAGCCTGAGCAAGCGCCTCAGAATCGCTCTTTCTTCATATCCTGAAGAGTCCTTCTCATGGTTTGTAGATTGGCCCTGCCATACCTACGTTCCCAACCTAAGCTGAGTTTGTGTTTTCAGACTTCTGTCCTCAGATTCCTGGGCCACACACCCTCCAGGCTGGGGCCCCTGGAGCCACACATTAGGACTGTGCCTACCCAATCCATGGGAATTCTGCCCATTCCATTATCCAAAATCGTACAAATTAGGAGAACTCTCCAAAGTCCCCGAGGCCATCCCAATAGTGTAGGTCTCAGGGGACAAACAAGGGCGGTCTGACAACAGCTGAGCATCTACCTCCACTCATATCATAAATGGATGTCCCCAGAGAAGAAGATGGAACCAGACAGGACCCTAGGCCATATTCGGATCCATTGCTTTGGTTTACAGACATGTCTCCTCAAAAGCCTGGATTCCAAGACCAGCATAGGGGTATTTTTGACGCACCCATCAGAACAAATCTCGTTTCCACAAGGAAACTTGTGCATGGGACCTATGTCAAAAGCTTAGGAGAATACTTCAGGGTCCCGGTATCACCGCCCCATTCCAAGGCCCTCATGGACACAAACACACATTAGGCCCCATCCTCGGGAAAGTCCATTTCAACACAGCCGCCCCGATTGCTCCCGCAGAGCCATCAAAACTCAACTGTCTTGTTGCTAGGAGAAAATTGGAATGCGAGGCAGGATTCCCTGGCATCGATCCTCGAACGGTGCTCTGGAGTCATTCCATATGGGATGTCCTGGAGCTGACCAACAGGTCTCAATTGTCCCGCAGAAGGAATCCTTGAAGGGGGCATCCCACAACTCCCAACGTGGGAAAACCTCCATGGCCTTGAGATTCCGCTCCGTTCATGAAGGGGCAGTCATGCACAGAAACTCCAACCCGAGCCAACGTCTGATCCTCGCCGTGACTTCAGATGCATGAAATATTGGTTCAGATCTGCAGGAGGTACCTGCCGTGCCCTCGGCCTGAAGCCCAAGTCTAGCTTGTGTTCTCAGACTTCTGTCCTCACACTCCTGGCCCAGAAGCCCTGAAGTTTGGCAATTCTGGAACCAAAGTGCAGCACTCTGCCTGCCCTCTATAAAAAATATCTTGCCTATTGAGCTCCCCAGGCACCTCAAATGAGGATAAACCTATACGGAACTCGACTGTACCCAAATCATATAGTCTAACCTGGGACTAATGCACTGACTGACACAACCTGAGCCCGAACCTCCTGACCAAAACCCAGGCAGCTGACCGCACACTGAGCATCTCAGACCCGCCATGGCCTTATGTCGTCATCTCTTCCCAACTTCGGTTTTTCAGGCTTCAGAACCTAGACCTTATCTCCAACCACTGCCCAGGGTTGAAAATGATGCAGATATCAGAACACATTCCCCATGGCCAGAGACCTTGTGTTTGGCAGGTTGTCCAAAGTCCAGTGTAGTTGAAACCAGTGTGGCCCATGAGGCCCCGCCCATGCTCGCGGGCCACATTGGTCACAAACACACATTGTGACCCTCAGCATGAGCCCAGTCCTCAAGTAAGGCCTCTCAGTGGCTGGATGAAGAGACAGCATATTGGGCCTACCATGCACCTAGGCCCCAATTTTTAACCATAGTTTGGGTTGTCCCTTCACTCTTCCCCAGGGCTCTGCTTTGGAATTCCTATTTTGTTCGGACACCTGAGGTAATAAACCTGAAAGGAGACCTCCCATCCGACAATTGAAGAAAAACTATTGGGACCGGGCCAAATCCACAGAGAGTAAGATTCGTCCATATCCCATGAGGCCTCCCCACATTCTACAGCCATTGTTGATACAAAATCCAGAGACAAAAGCCTGAGCAAGTGCCTCAGACTCGCTCTTTCTTCATATCCTGAGGGGTACTTCTCATAGTTTGTAGATTGGGCCTCCCAGACCTACGTCCCAAAACCTTAGCTGAGTTTGTGTTTTCAGACTTCGGTCCTCAAAGTCCTGCGCCACACCCTCCAGGCTAAGGCCCCTGGAGCCACACATTAGGACTGTGCCTACCCAATCCATGGGAATTCAGCCCATTCCATTGTCCAAATTCTCACCAATTAAGAAAACTCTCCAAAGTCCCCGAGGCCATCCCAATAGTGTAGGTCTCCAGGGACAGCAAGGGCGGTGTGACACCAGGTGAGCATCTCCCTCCACTCATTCCATAGATGGATATCACCAGAGAAGAAGATTGAACCAGACAGGACCCTAGGCCATAATCGGATCCATTGTTTTGGTTTATAGGCATGTCTCCTCAAAAGCCTGGATTCCAATACCAGCATAGGGGGTTTCCTGAGGCACCCCTCAGAACAAATCTCATCTCCACAAGTAAACTTGTGCTTGGGACGTATGTCAAAAGCTTAGGAGAATACTTCAGGGTCCCGGTGCCAACGCCCCATTCCAAGGCCCTCATGGACACAAACACACAATGGGCCCGACCCTAAAAGTCCATTTCAACTCAGCCACGCCGGTTGCTCCCGCAGAGCTATCCGATCTCAACTGTCTTGTTGCTAGGAGACATTTGGAATGCGAGGCCCGCTTCCCAGGCATCCACCCCGAACGGTGCTCTGGAGTCCTTCCATATGGGATATCCTGGAGCTGCCCAACAGGTCTCAATTGGCCCGCAGAAGGAATCCTTGAAGGGGGCATTCCAAAACTCCGAACGTGGGAAAACCTCCATGGCCTTGGGATTCCGCTCCATTCATGAAGGGGCAGTCAGCACAGAAACTCCAACCTGAGCCAACGTCTGAACCTCGCCATAACTTCAGAAGCATGAGATATTCGTTCAGATCTGCAGGGGGTACCAGCCGTGCCCTCAGCCTGAAGCCCAAGTCTAGCTTCTGTTCTCAGACTTGTCCTCACACTCCTGGTCCAGAATCCCTCATGTTTGGCAATACCGGACCCACAATGAAGCACTCTGCTGCCTCTAGAAAATATATATTGCCTAATGAGTAGCCCAGGCACCTCCAATGAGGATAAACCTACACGGCTCTCGACTGTACCTGAATTATATAGTCTAACCTGGGTACTAATTCACTGGCTGACACAACCTGAACCCGAACCTCCGGACCAACACCCAGGCAGCTGACCGCACACTGAGCACATCAGACCCGCCATGGCCTTAGGTCGTCATCTCTTCCCAACTGCGGTTTTCAGGCTTCAGAACGTAGACCTTATCTCCAAACACTGCCCAGGGTTGAAAATGATGCAGAAATCAGAGCTCCTTCCCCATGGCAAGAGACCTTGTGATTGGCATGTTATCCAAAGTTCAGTGTAGTTGAAACCAGTGTGGCCCATGAGGCCCCGCCCATGCTCGCGGGCCACATTGGTCACAAACACACATGCTGACCCTCAGCCTGTGCCCAGTCTTTAAGTAAGGCCACTCAGTGGCTGAATGAAGAGACAGCATATTGGGTCTGCCATGCGCTAGGCCCCAATTTATAACCATCGTTTGGGTTGTCCCTTCACTCTTCCCCAGGGCTCTGCTTTGGAATTCCTCTTTGGTTGGGACACCTGAGGTAACAAACCTGAGAGGAGACCTCCCATCCCACAGATTGACAGAAAGAAATTGGGACCGGGCCAAATCCACAGAGAGGAAGATTCGTCCATGGCCCATGAGGCCTCCCCACGTTCCACGCCCATCTTTGATACAAAATCCAGAGACAAAAGCCTGAGCAAGCGCCTCAGAATCGCTCTTTCTTCATATCCTGAAGAGTCCTTCTCATGGTTTGTAGATTGGCCCTGCCATACCTACGTTCCCAACCTAAGCTGAGTTTGTGTTTTCAGACTTCTGTCCTCAGATTCCTGGGCCACACACCCTCCAGGCTGGGGCCCCTGGAGCCACACATTAGGACTGTGCCTACCCAATCCATGGGAATTCTGCCCATTCCATTATCCAAAATCGTACAAATTAGGAGAACTCTCCAAAGTCCCCGAGGCCATCCCAATAGTGTAGGTCTCAGGGGACAAACAAGGGCGGTCTGACAACAGCTGAGCATCTACCTCCACTCATATCATAAATGGATGTCCCCAGAGAAGAAGATGGAACCAGACAGGACCCTAGGCCATATTCGGATCCATTGCTTTGGTTTACAGACATGTCTCCTCAAAAGCCTGGATTCCAAGACCAGCATAGGGGTATTTTTGACGCACCCATCAGAACAAATCTCGTTTCCACAAGGAAACTTGTGCATGGGACCTATGTCAAAAGCTTAGGAGAATACTTCAGGGTCCCGGTGTCACCGCCCCATTCCAAGGCCCTCATGGACACAAACACACATTAGGCCCCATCCTCGGGAAAGTCCATTTCAACACAGCCGCCCCGATTGCTCCCGCAGAGCCATCAAAACTCAACTGTCTTGTTGCTAGGAGAAAATTGGAATGCGAGGCAGGATTCCCTGGCATCGATCCTCGAACGGTGCTCTGGAGTCATTCCATATGGGATGTCCTGGAGCTGACCAACAGGTCTCAATTGTCCCGCAGAAGGAATCCTTGAAGGGGGCATCCCACAACTCCCAACGTGGGAAAACCTCCATGGCCTTGAGATTCCGCTCCGTTCATGAAGGGGCAGTCATGCACAGAAACTCCAACCCGAGCCAACGTCTGATCCTCGCCGTGACTTCAGATGCATGAAATATTGGTTCAGATCTGCAGGAGGTACCTGCCGTGCCCTCGGCCTGAAGCCCAAGTCTAGCTTGTGTTCTCAGACTTCTGTCCTCACACTCCTGGCCCAGAAGCCCTGAAGTTTGGCAATTCTGGAACCAAAGTGCAGCACTCTGCCTGCCCTCTATAAAAAATATCTTGCCTATTGAGCTCCCCAGGCACCTCAAATGAGGATAAACCTATACGGAACTCGACTGTACCCAAATCATATAGTCTAACCTGGGACTAATGCACTGACTGACACAACCTGAGCCCGAACCTCCTGACCAAAACCCAGGCAGCTGACCGCACACTGAGCATCTCAGACCCGCCATGGCCTTATGTCGTCATCTCTTCCCAACTTCGGTTTTTCAGGCTTCAGAACCTAGACCTTATCTCCAACCACTGCCCAGGGTTGAAAATGATGCAGATATCAGAACACATTCCCCATGGCCAGAGACCTTGTGTTTGGCAGGTTGTCCAAAGTCCAGTGTAGTTGAAACCAGTGTGGCCCATGAGGCCCCGCCCAAGCTCGCGGGCCACATTGGTCACAAACACACATTGTGACCCTCAGCATGAGCCCAGTCCTCAAGTAAGGCCTCTCAGTGGCTGGATGAAGAGACAGCATATTGGGCCTACCATGCACCTAGGCCCCAATTTTTAACCATAGTTTGGGTTGTCCCTTCACTCTTCCCCAGGGCTCTGCTTTGGAATTCCTATTTTGTTCGGACACCTGAGGTAATAAACCTGAAAGGAGACCTCCCATCCGACAATTGAAGAAAAACTATTGGGACCGGGCCAAATCCACAGAGAGGAAGATTCGTCCATATCCCATGAGGCCTCCCCACATTCTACAGCCATTGTTGATACAAAATCCAGAGACAAAAGCCTGAGCAAGTGCCTCAGACTCGCTCTTTCTTCATATCCTGAGGGGTACTTCTCATAGTTTGTAGATTGGGCCTCCCATACCTACGTCCCAAAACCTTAGCTGAGTTTGTGTTTTCAGACTTCGGTCCTCAAAGTCCTGCGCCACACCCTCCAGGCTAAGGCCCCTGGAGCCACACATTAGGACTGTGCCTACCCAATCCATGGGAATTCAGCCCATTCCATTGTCCAAATTCTCACCAATTAAGAAAACTCTCCAAAGTCCCCGAGGCCATCCCAATAGTGTAGGTCTCCAGGGACAGCAAGGGCGGTGTGACACCAGGTGAGCATCTCCCTCCACTCATTCCATAGATGGATATCACCAGAGAAGAAGATTGAACCAGACAGGACCCTAGGCCATAATCGGATCCATTGTTTTGGTTTATAGGCATGTCTCCTCAAAAGCCTGGATTCCAATACCAGCATAGGGGGTTTCCTGAGGCACCCCTCAGAACAAATCTCATCTCCACAAGTAAACTTGTGCTTGGGACGTATGTCAAAAGCTTAGGAGAATACTTCAGGGTCCCGGTGCCAACGCCCCATTCCAAGGCCCTCATGGACACAAACACACAATGGGCCCGACCCTAAAAGTCCATTTCAACTCAGCCACGCCGGTTGCTCCCGCAGAGCTATCCGATCTCAACTGTCTTGTTGCTAGGAGACATTTGGAATGCGAGGCCCGCTTCCCAGGCATCCACCCCGAACGGTGCTCTGGAGTCCTTCCATATGGGATATCCTGGAGCTGCCCAACAGGTCTCAATTGGCCCGCAGAAGGAATCCTTGAAGGGGGCATTCCAAAACTCCGAACGTGGGAAAACCTCCATGGCCTTGGGATTCCGCTCCATTCATGAAGGGGCAGTCAGCACAGAAACTCCAACCTGAGCCAACGTCTGAACCTCGCCATAACTTCAGAAGCATGAGATATTCGTTCAGATCTGCAGGGGGTACCAGCCGTGCCCTCAGCCTGAAGCCCAAGTCTAGCTTCTGTTCTCAGACTTGTCCTCACACTCCTGGTCCAGAATCCCTCATGTTTGGCAATACCGGACCCACAATGAAGCACTCTGCTGCCTCTAGAAAATATATATTGCCTAATGAGTAGCCCAGGCACCTCCAATGAGGATAAACCTACACGGCTCTCGACTGTACCTGAATTATATAGTCTAACCTGGGTACTAATTCACTGGCTGACACAACCTGAACCCGAACCTCCGGACCAACACCCAGGCAGCTGACCGCACACTGAGCACATCAGACCCGCCATGGCCTTAGGTCGTCATCTCTTCCCAACTGCGGTTTTCAGGCTTCAGAACGTAGACCTTATCTCCAAACACTGCCCAGGGTTGAAAATGATGCAGAAATCAGAGCTCCTTCCCCATGGCAAGAGACCTTGTGATTGGCATGTTATCCAAAGTTCAGTGTAGTTGAAACCAGTGTGGCCCATGAGGCCCCGCCCATGCTCGCGGGCCACATTGGTCACAAACACACATGCTGACCCTCAGCCTGTGCCCAGTCTTTAAGTAAGGCCACTCAGTGGCTGAATGAAGAGACAGCATATTGGGTCTGCCATGCGCTAGGCCCCAATTTATAACCATCGTTTGGGTTGTCCCTTCACTCTTCCCCAGGGCTCTGCTTTGGAATTCCTCTTTGGTTGGGACACCTGAGGTAACAAACCTGAGAGGAGACCTCCCATCCCACAGATTGACAGAAAGAAATTGGGACCGGGCCAAATCCACAGAGAGGAAGATTCGTCCATGGCCCATGAGGCCTCCCCACGTTCCACGCCCATCTTTGATACAAAATCCAGAGACAAAAGCCTGAGCAAGCGCCTCAGAATCGCTCTTTCTTCATATCCTGAAGAGTCCTTCTCATGGTTTGTAGATTGGCCCTGCCATACCTACGTTCCCAACCTAAGCTGAGTTTGTGTTTTCAGACTTCTGTCCTCAGATTCCTGGGCCACACACCCTCCAGGCTGGGGCCCCTGGAGCCACACATTAGGACTGTGCCTACCCAATCCATGGGAATTCTGCCCATTCCATTATCCAAAATCGTACAAATTAGGAGAACTCTCCAAAGTCCCCGAGGCCATCCCAATAGTGTAGGTCTCAGGGGACAAACAAGGGCGGTCTGACAACAGCTGAGCATCTACCTCCACTCATATCATAAATGGATGTCCCCAGAGAAGAAGATGGAACCAGACAGGACCCTAGGCCATATTCGGATCCATTGCTTTGGTTTACAGACATGTCTCCTCAAAAGCCTGGATTCCAAGACCAGCATAGGGGTATTTTTGACGCACCCATCAGAACAAATCTCGTTTCCACAAGGAAACTTGTGCATGGGACCTATGTCAAAAGCTTAGGAGAATACTTCAGGGTCCCAGTGTCACCGCCCCATTCCAAGGCCCTCATGGACACAAACACACATTAGGCCCCATCCTCGGGAAAGTCCATTTCAACACAGCCGCCCCGATTGCTCCCGCAGAGCCATCAAAACTCAACTGTCTTGTTGCTAGGAGAAAATTGGAATGCGAGGCAGGATTCCCTGGCATCGATCCTCGAACGGTGCTCTGGAGTCATTCCATATGGGATGTCCTGGAGCTGACCAACAGGTCTCAATTGTCCCGCAGAAGGAATCCTTGAAGGGGGCATCCCACAACTCCCAACGTGGGAAAACCTCCATGGCCTTGAGATTCCGCTCCGTTCATGAAGGGGCAGTCATGCACAGAAACTCCAACCCGAGCCAACGTCTGATCCTCGCCGTGACTTCAGATGCATGAAATATTGGTTCAGATCTGCAGGAGGTACCTGCCGTGCCCTCGGCCTGAAGCCCAAGTCTAGCTTGTGTTCTCAGACTTCTGTCCTCACACTCCTGGCCCAGAAGCCCTGAAGTTTGGCAATTCTGGAACCAAAGTGCAGCACTCTGCCTGCCCTCTATAAAAAATATCTTGCCTATTGAGCTCCCCAGGCACCTCAAATGAGGATAAACCTATACGGAACTCGACTGTACCCAAATCATATAGTCTAACCTGGGACTAATGCACTGACTGACACAACCTGAGCCCGAACCTCCTGACCAAAACCCAGGCAGCTGACCGCACACTGAGCATCTCAGACCCGCCATGGCCTTATGTCGTCATCTCTTCCCAACTTCGGTTTTTCAGGCTTCAGAACCTAGACCTTATCTCCAACCACTGCCCAGGGTTGAAAATGATGCAGATATCAGAACACATTCCCCATGGCCAGAGACCTTGTGTTTGGCAGGTTGTCCAAAGTCCAGTGTAGTTGAAACCAGTGTGGCCCATGAGGCCCCGCCCAAGCTCGCGGGCCACATTGGTCACAAACACACATTGTGACCCTCAGCATGAGCCCAGTCCTCAAGTAAGGCCTCTCAGTGGCTGGATGAAGAGACAGCATATTGGGCCTACCATGCACCTAGGCCCCAATATTTAACCATAGTTTGGGTTGTCCCTTCACTCTTCCCCAGGGCTCTGCTTTGGAATTCCTATTTTGTTCGGACACCTGAGGTAATAAACCTGAAAGGAGACCTCCCATCCGACAATTGAAGAAAAACTATTGGGACCGGGCCAAATCCACAGAGAGGAAGATTCGTCCATATCCCATGAGGCCTCCCCACATTCTACAGCCATTGTTGATACAAAATCCAGAGACAAAAGCCTGAGCAAGTGCCTCAGACTCGCTCTTTCTTCATATCCTGAGGGGTACTTCTCATAGTTTGTAGATTGGGCCTCCCATACCTACGTCCCAAAACCTTAGCTGAGTTTGTGTTTTCAGACTTCGGTCCTCAAAGTCCTGGGCCACACCCTCCAGGCTAAGGCCCCTGGAGCCACACATTAGGACTGTGCCTACCCAATCCATGGGAATTCAGCCCATTCCATTGTCCAAATTCTCACCAATTAAGAAAACTCTCCAAAGTCCCCGAGGCCATCCCAATAGTGTAGGTCTCCAGGGACAGCAAGGGCGGTGTGACACCAGGTGAGCATCTCCCTCCACTCATTCCATAGATGGATATCACCAGAGAAGAAGATTGAACCAGACAGGACCCTAGGCCATAATCGGATCCATTGTTTTGGTTTATAGGCATGTCTCCTCAAAAGCCTGGATTCCAATACCAGCATAGGGGGTTTCCTGAGGCACCCCTCAGAACAAATCTCATCTCCACAAGTAAACTTGTGCTTGGGAGGTATGTCAAAAGCTTAGGAGCACATCAGACCCGCCATGGCCTTAGGTCGTCATCTCTTCCCAACTGCGGTTTCCAGGCTTCAGAAACTAGACCTTATCTCCAACCACTGCCCAGGGTTGAAAATGATGCAGAAATCGAGCTCCTTCCCCATGGCAAGAGACCTTGTGATTGGCATGTTGTCCAAAGTTCAGTGTAGATGAAAACAGTGTGGCACATGAGGCCCCGCCCCTGCTGGCGGGCAACATTAGTCACAAACACACATGCTGACCCTCAGCCTGAACCCTGTCCTCACGTAAGGCCACTCAGTGGCTGGAAGAAGAGACAGCATATTTGGCCTGCCATGCCCCTAAGCCCCATTTTTTAACGATAATTTGGGTTGTCACTTCACTCTTCCCCAGGGCTCTGCTTAGGAATTCCTCTTTGGTTGGGACACCTGAGGTAACAAACCTGAGAGGAGACCTCCCATCCCACAGATTGACGGAAAGAAATTGGGACCGGGCCAAATCCACAGATAGGAAGTTTCGTCCATGGCCCATGAGGCCTCCCCACATTCCATGGCCATCGTTGACACAAAATCCAGAGACCAAAGCCTGAGCAAGTCCCTCAGACTCGCTCTTTCTTCATAGCCTGAAGAGTTCTTCTCATGGTTTGTAGATTGGACCTGCCATACCTACGTCCCCAAACCTAAGCTGAGTTTTTGTTTTCAGACATCTGTCTTCAAAATCCTGGGCCACTCACCCTCCAGGCTGGGACCCCTGGGCCACACATAGGACTGTGCCTAACCAATCCATGGGAATTCTGCCCATTCCATTGTTCAAAATCGTACAAATTAGAAGAACCCTCCGAAGTCCCCTAGACCATCCCAATAGTGTAGGTCTCCCGGGACAAACAAGGGCCGTCTGACACCACCTGAGCATGTACCTCCACTCATACCATATATGGACATCCCCAGAGAAGAAATGGAACCAGACAGGACCCTAGGCCATAATCGGATCCATTGCTTTGGTTTACAGGCATGTCTCCTCAAAGCCTGGATTCCTAGACCAGCATAGGGGGTTTCCTGAGGCACCCATCAGAATAAATCTCGTCTCCACAAGGAACTTGTGCATGGGACCTATGTCAAAAGCTTAGGAGAATACTTCAGGGTCCCGGTGCCACCGCCCAAATCCAAGGTCTTAATGGACATAAACACACATTAGGCCCCATCCTCGGGAAAGTCCATTTCAACACAGCCGCCCCAATTGCTCCCCCTGAGCCATCAGATCTCAACTGTCTTGTTGCTAGCAGACAATTGGAATGCGAGGCGGGCTTCCCTAGCATCCATCCTCGAACGGTGCTCTGGTGTCATTCCATATGGGATGTCCTGGAGCTGACAACAGGTCCCAATTTTCCCGCAGAAGGAATCCTTCAAGGAAACATCCCACAACTTCCAACGTGGGAAAACCTCCATTGCCTTGAGTTTCCGTTCCATTCATGAAGGGGCAGTCATGCACAGAAACTCCAACCTGAGCCAACGTCTGATCCTCGCCGTGACTTCAGATGCATGAGATATTGGTTCAGATCTGCAGGCGGTACCTGCCGTGCCCTCGGCCTGAAGCCCAGGTCTAGCTTGTGTTCTCAGACTTCTGTCCTCCTACTCCTGGCCCAGAAGCCCTCAATTTTGGCAATTCTGGACCCACAATGCAGCACTCTGCCAGCCCTCTTAAAAAATATCGTGCCTAATGAGTAGCCCAGGCACCTCAAATGAGTACAAACGTACACGGCACTCGACTGTACCTAAATTATATAGTCTAATCCGGGCACTAATGCACTGGCTGTCAAAACCTGAACCCGAACCTCCGGACCAACACCCAGGCAGCTGACCGCACACTGAGCACATCAGAATCGCCATGGCCTTAGGTCGTCATCTCTTCACAACTGCGGTTTTCAGGCTTCAGAACCTAGACCTTAACTCCAAACACTGCCCAGGGTTGAAAATGATGCAGAAATCAGAGCTCCTTCCCCATGGCAAGAGACCTTGTGATTGGCATGTTGTCCAAAGTTCAGTGTAGTTGAAACAGTGTGGCCTATGAGGTCCCACTCATGCTCGTGGGCCACATTGGTCACAAATACACATTGTGACCCACAGCCTGTGCCCAGTCCTTAAGTAAGGCCACTCAGTGGCTGGATGAAGAGACAGCATATGGGGCCTGCCATTCCCCAAGCCCCATTTTTTAACCATAGTTTGGGTTGTCCCTTCACTCTTCCCCAGGTCTCTGCTTTGGAATTCCTCTTTGGTTGGGACACCTGAGGTAACAAACCTGAGAGGAGACCTCCAATCCCACAGATTGAAGGAAAGAAATTGGGACCGGGCCAAATCCACAGAGGAAGATTCCTCCATGGCCCATGAGGCCTCCCCACATTCCACCCCCATATTTGATACAAAATCCAGAGACAAAAGCCTGAGCAAGCGCCTCAGACTCGCTCTTTCTTCATATCCTGAAGAGTTCTTCACATGATTTGTAGATTGGACCTGCCATACCTACGTCCCCAAACCTAAGCTGAGTTTGTGTTCTCAGACCTCTGTCCTCAAATTCCTGGGCCAAACACCCTCCAACCTGGGGCCCCTGGAGCCACACATTAGGACTGTGTCTACCCAATCCATGGGAATTCTGCCCATTCCATTGTCCAAAATCGTACAAATTAGGAGAACCCTCCAAAGTTCCCGAGGCCATCCCAATAGTGTAGGTCTCCCGGGACAAACAAGGGCGGTCTGACACCAGCTGAGCATCTACCTACACTCATACCATAGATGGATGTCCCCAGAGAAGAAGATGGAACCAGACAGTACCCTAGGCCATAATCGGATCCATTGCTTTTGTTTACAGGCATGTCTCCTCAAAAGCCTGGATTACAAGACCAGCATAGGGGGCTTCCTGAGGCACCCATCAGAACAAATCTCGTCTCCACAAGGAAACTTGTGCATGAGACCTATGTCAAAAGCTTAGGAGAATACTTCAGGGTCCCGGTGCCACCGCCCCATTCCAAGTTCTCATGGACACAAACACATATAAGGCCACATCCTCGGGAAAGTCCATTTCAACTCAGCCACCCCGGTTGCTCCGGCATGGCCTTCAGATCTCAACTGTCTTGTTGCTAGGAGACAATTAGAATGCGAGGCCGGCTTCCCTGGCATCCATCCCCGAACGGTGCTCTGGTGTCATTCCATATCGGATATCCTGGAGCTGCCCACCAGGTCTCAATTGTCCCGCAGAAGGAATCCTTGAAGGGGGCATCCCAAAACTCCCAACGTGGAAAAACCTCCATGGCCTTGAGATTCCGCTCCGTTCATGAAGGGGCAGTCAGCACAGAAACTCCAACTTGAGTGAACGTCTGAACCTCGCCGTAACTTCAGAAGCATGAGATATTCGTTCAGATCTGCAAGGGGTACCAGCCATGCCCTCGGCCTGAAGCCCAAGTCTAGCTTCTGTTCTCAGACTTGTCCTCACACTCCTGGTCCAGAATCCCTCATGTTCGGCAATACCGGACCCACAATGCAGCACTCTGCTTGCCCTCTAGAAAAAATATATTGCCTAATGTGTTGCCCAGGCACCTCAAATGATGATAAACCTACACGGCACTAGAATGTACCTAAATTATATATCTAACCTGGGCACTAATGCACTGTCTGACACAACCTGAAAGAGAACCTCCGGACCAACACCCAGGCAGCTGACCGCACACTGAGCACATCAGACCCGCCATGGCCTTAGTTCGTCATCTCTTCCCAACTGCGGTTTCCAGGCTTCAGAACCTAGACCTTATCTCCAACCACTGCCCAGGGTTGAAAATGATGCAGAAATCAGAGCTCCTTCAACATGGCAAGAGACCTTGTGATTAGCATGTTGTCCAAAATTCAAAGTAGATGAAACCAGTGTGGCACATGAGGAATTCCTCTTTGGTTGTACACCTGAGGTAACAAACCTGAGAGGAGACCTCCCATCCCACAGATTCACGGAAAGAAATTGGGACCGGGCCAAATCCACAGAGAGGAAGATTCGTCCATGGCCCATGAGGTCTTCCCACATTTGACGCCCATCTTTGATACAAAATCCACAGACAAATGCCTGAGGAAGCACCTCAGAATCACTCCATTTTCATTTCCTGAAGAGTTCTTCTCATGGTTGTAGATTGGACCTGCCATACCTACGTCCCCTAACCTAAGCTGACTTTGTGTTTTCAGACTTCTGTCTTCAAATTCCTGGGCCACACACACTCCAGGCTGGGGCCTCTGGAGCCACACATTAGGACTGTGCCTACCAAATCCATGGGTATTCTGCCCATTCCATTGCCCAAAATCGTACAAATTAGGAGAACCCTCCAAAGTTCCCGAGGCCATCCCAATAATGTAGGAGTCCGTGGACAAACAAGGGAGGTCTGACACCAGCTGAGCATCTACCTCCACTCATACTATAGATGGATGTCCCCAGAGAAGAAGATGGAATCAGACAGGACCCTAGGCCATAATCGGATCCATTGCTTTGGTTTAAAGGCATGTCTCCTCAAAAGCCTGGATTCCAAGACCAGCATAGGGGGTTTCCTGAGGCACCCATCAGAACAAATCTCGTCTCCACAAGAAAACTTCAGTTTCGGACCTATGTCAAAAGCTTAGGAGAATACTTCAGGGTCCCGGTGCCACCGCCCCATTCCAAGGCTTTAATGGACACAAACACATATTAGGCCCCATCCTCTGGAATGTCCATTTCAACTCAGCCACATCGGTTGCTCCCGCAGAGCCATCAGATCTCAACTGTCTTGTTGCTAGGAGACAATTGGTATGCGGGGCCGGCTACCCTGGCATCATCCCCGAAGGTGCTTTGGAGTCATTCCATATGGGATATCATGGAGCTGCCCCAAAAGGTCTCAATTTTCCCGCAGAAGAAATCCTTGAAAGGGGCATCCCACAACTCTCAACGTGGGAAAAACTCCATTGCCTTGAGGTTCCGGTCCGTTCATGAAGGGGCAGTCATGCACAGAAACTCCAAACTGAGCCAACGTCTGAACCTCGCCGTGACTTCAGATGCATGAGAGATTGGTTCAGATCTGCAGGGGGTACCTGCCGTGCCCTCGGCCTGAAGCCCAAGTCTAGATCGTGTTCTCAGACTTCTGTCCTCACACTCCTGGTCCAAGAGTCCAGAAGTTTGGCAATTCCGGACCCACAATGCAGCATTCTGCCTGCCCTCTAGCAAAAATATATTGCCTATTGAGCTGCCCTGGCACCTCAAATGAGGATAAACCTACACGGCACTCAACTGTACGCAAATTATAGAGTGAAACTTGGGCACTAATGCACTGTCTGACACCACATGAGACCGAAACTCCTGACCAACACCCAGGCAGCTGACCGCACACTGAGCACAACAGACCCGCCATGGCCTTAGGCCGTCATCTCTTCCAAACAGCGGTTTTCATGCTTCAGTACCTAGAACTTATCTCCAACCACTGCCCAGGATTGAAAATGATGCAGAAATCAGAACTCCTTCCCCATGGCAAGAGACCCTGTGATTGGCAAGTTGTCCAAAGTTTAGTGTAGTTGAAACCAGTGTGGCCCATGAGGCCACGCCCACTCTCCCGGGCCACATTGGACACAAACACACATTGTGACCCTCAGCCTGAGCCCAGTCCTCAAGTAAGGCCTCTCAGTGGATGGATGAAGAGACAGCATATTGGGCCTGCCATGCCCCTAGGTGCCAATTTTTAACCATAGTTTGGGTTGTCCCTTCACTCTTCCCTAGGTCTCTGCTTTGGAATACCTCTTTGGTTGGGACACCTGAGGTAACAAACCTGAAAGGAGACCTTCCATCCCACAGATTGACGAAAAACAATTGGGACCGGACCAAATCCAAAGAGAGGAAGATTCGTCCATGGCCCATGAGGCCTCCCCACATCCACGGCCATCGTTGATACAAAGTCCAGAGACAAAAGCCAGAGCAAGTGCCTCAGACTCGCTCTTTCTTCATATGCTGAAGAGTTCTTCTCATGGTTTGTAGAATGGACCTGCCATACCTACGTCCCCTAACCTAAGCTGAGTTTGTGTTTTCAGACTTCTGTCCTCAAATTCCTGGGCCACACACCCTCCAGGCTGGGGCCCCTGGAGCCACACATTAGGACTGTGCCTACCCAATCCATGGGAATTCTGCCCATTCCATTGTTCCAAATTGTACAAATTAGTAGAACTCTCCAAAGTCCCCGAGGCCATCCCAATAGTATAGGACTCCGTGGACAAACAAGGGCGGTCTGACACCAGCTGAGCATCTACTTCCACTCATACCATAGATGGATGTCCCCAGAGAAGGAGATGGAACCAGACAGAACCCTAGCCATAATCGGATCCATTGCTTTGGTTTACAGGCATGTCTCCTCAAAAGCCTGGATTCCAAGACCAGCATAGGGGGTTTCCTGAGGCACCCATCAGAACAAATCTCGTCTCCACAAGGAAACTTGTGCATGGGACCTATGTCAAAAGCTTAGGAGAATACTTCAGTGTCCCGATGCCACTGCCCTTTTCCAGGGTCATTAGAAACACAAACACATATTGGGCCCCATCCTCGGGAAATTCCATTTCATCTCAGACACCCCCGTAGCTCCGGCAGAGCCATCAGTTCTCAACTGTCTTGTTGCTAGGAGACAATTTGGATGCGAGGCCGGCTTCCCTGGAATCCATCCCCGAACGGTGCTCTGGAGTTCTTCCATATGGGATATCCTGGAGCTGCCCAACAGGTCTCAATTGTACCGCAGAAGAAATTCTTGAAGGGTGCATCCCACAACTCAATCGTGGGAAAACCTCCATGGCCTTGAGATTCTGGTCCGTTCATGAAGGGGCAGTCATGCACAGAAACTCAAACCTGAGCCAACGTCTGATCCTCGCCGTGACTTCAGATGCATGAGAGATTGGTTCAGATCTGCAGGGGGTACCTGCCGTAGCCTCGGCCTGAACCCAAGTCTAGATCGTGTTCTCAGACTTCTGTCCTCACACTCCTCGCCCAGAAGCCCTCAAGTTTGGCAATTCCGGACCCACAATGCAGCACTCTGCCTGCCCTTTAGCAAATATATCTTGCCTACTGAGCTGCCCAGGCACCTCAAATGAGGATAAACCTACACGGCACTCGACTGTACCCAAATTATAGAGTGTAACCTGGGCACTAATGCACTGTCTGACACCACATGAGCCCGAACCTCCTGACCAACATCCAGGCAGCTGACCGCACACTGAGCACATCAGACCCGCCATGGCCTTAGTCGTCATCTCTTCCAAACTGCGGTTTTCAGGCTTCAGTACCTAGAACTTATCTCCAACCACTGCCCCGGATTGAAAATGATGCAGAAATCAGAACTCCTTGCCCATGGCAAGAGACCTTGTGATTGGCATTTGTCCAAAGTTCAGTGTAGTTGAAACCATTGTGGCCCACGAGGCCACGCCCACTCTCCCGGGCCACATTGGACACAAACACACATTGTGACCCTCAGCCTGAGCCCAGTCCTCAAGTAAGGCCTCTCAGTGGATGGATGAAGAGACAGCATATTGGGCCTGCCATGCCCCTAGGCGCCAATTTTTAACCATAGTTTGGGTTGTCCCTTCACTCTTCCCCAGGGCTCTGCTTTGGAATTCCTCTTTGGTTGGGACACCTGAGGTAACAAACCTGAAAGGAGACCTTCCATCCCACAGATTGACGAAAAACAATTGGGACTGGGCCAAATCCACAGAGAGGAAGATTCGTCCATGGCCCATGAGGCCTCCCCACATTCCACGGCCATCGTTGATACAAAATCCAGAGACACAAGCCTGAGGAAGCGCCTCAGACTCGCTCTTTCTTCATATCCTGAAGAGTTCTTTTTATGGTTTGTAGATTGGGCCTGCCATAACATGTCCACAACCCTAAGCTGAGTTTGTGTTTTCAGACTTCTGTCCTCAAAGTCCTGGGCCACACACCCTCCAGGCTGGGGCCCCCGGAGCCACACATTAGGACTGTGCCTACCCAGTCCATGGGAATTCTGCCCATTCCATTGTTCCAAATCGTACAAATTAGGAGAACCCTCCAAAGTCCCCGAGGCCATCCCAATAGTGTAGGTCTCCCGGGACAAACAAGGGCGGTCTGACACCACCTGAGCATCTACCACCACTCACACCATGGATGGATGTCCCCAGAGAAGAAGATGGAAGCAGACAGGACGCTAGGCCATAATCGGATCCATTGCTTTGGTTTACAGGCATGTCTCCTCAAAAGCCTGGATTCCAAGACCAGCATAGGGGGTTTCCTGAGGCACCCATCAAAACAAATCTCGTCTCCACAAGGAAACTTGTGCATGGGAGCTATGTCAAAAGCTTAGGAGAATACTTCATGGTCCCGGTGCCACTGCCCCATACCAAGGCCTTCATGGAGACAAACACACATTAGGCCCCATCCTCGGGAAAGTCCCTTTCAACACAGCCACCCCGATGGCTCCCGCAGAGCCATCAGATCTCAAGTATCTTGTTGCTAGGAGACAACTGGATTGCGAGGCTGGCTTTCTAGCATCCATCGTCGAACGGTGCTCTGGAGTCATTCCATATGTGATGTCTTAGAGCTGACCAACAGGTCTCACTTGTCCCGCAGAAGGAATCCTTGAAGGGTGCATCCCACAACTCCCAACGTGGGAAAACCTCCAAGGCCTTGAGATTCTGCTCTGTTCATGAAGGGGCAGTCATGCACAGAAACTCCAACCTGAGCCAATGTCTGATCCCCGCCGTGACTTCAGATGCATGAGATATTGGTTCAGATCTGCAGGGGGTACCTGCCGTAGCTTCGGCCTGAAGCCCAATTCTAGATCGTGTTCTCAGACTTATGTCCTCACACTCCTTGCCCAGAAGCCCTCAAGTTTGGCAATTCCGGACCCACAATGCAGCACTCTGCCTGCCCTCTAGCAAAAATATCTTGCCTAATGAGCTGCCCAGGCACCTCAAATGAGGATAAACCTACACGGCACTCGACTGTACCCAAATTATAGAGTGTAACCTGGGCACTAATGCACTGTCTGACACCACATGAGCCCGAACCTCCTGACCAACACCCAGGCAGCTGACCCCACACTGAGCACATCAGACCCGCCATGGCCTTTGGTCGTCATCTCTTCCAAACTGCGGTTTTCAGGCTTCAGTACCTAGAACTTATCTCCAACCACTGCCCCGGATTGAAAATGATGCAGAAATCAGAACTCCTTGCCCATGGCAAGAGACCTTGTGATTGGCATTTGTCCAAAGTTCAGTGTAGTTGAAACCAGTGTGGCCCACGAGGCCACGCCCACTCTCCCGGGCCACATTGGACACAAACACACATTGTGACCCTCAGCCTGAGCCCAGTCCTCAAGTAAGGCCTCTCAGTGGATGGATGAAGAGACAGCATATTGGGCCTGCCATGCCCCTAGGCGCCAATTTTTAACCATAGTTTGGGTTGTCCCTTCACTCTTCCCCAGGGCTCTGCTTTGGAATTCCTCTTTGGTTGGGACACCTGAGGTAACAAACCTGAAAGGAGACCTTCCATCCCACAGATTGACGAAAAACAATTGGGACCCGGCCAAATCCACAGAGAGGAAGATTCGTCCATGGCCCATGAGGCCTCCCCACATTCCACGGCCATCGTTGATACAAAATCCAGAGACACAAGCCTGAGGAAGCGCCTCAGACTCGCTCTTTCTTCATATCCTGAAGAGTTCTTTTTATGGTTTGTAGATTGGGCCTGCCATACCATGTCCACAACCCTAAGCTGAGTTTGTGTTTTCAGATTTCTGTCCTCAAAGTCCTGGGCCACACACCCTCCAGGCTGGGGCCCCCGGAGCCACACATTAGGACTGTGCCTACCCAGTCCATGGGAATACTGCCCATTCCATTGTTCCAAATCGTACAAATTAGGAGAACCCTCCAAAGTCCCCGAGGCCATCCCAATAGTGTAGGTCTCCCGGGACAAACAAGGGCGGTCTGACACCACCTGAGCATCTACCACCACTCACACCATGGATGGATGTCCCCAGAGAAGAAGATGGAAGCAGACAGGACGCTAGGCCATAATCGGATCCATTGCTTTGGTTTACAGGCATGTCTCCTCAAAAGCCTGGATTCCAAGACCAGCATAGGGGGTTTCCTGAGGCACCCATCAGAACAAATCTCGTCTCCACAAGGAAACTTGTGCATGGGAGCTATGTCAAAAGCTTAGGAGAATACTTCATGGTCCTGCTGCCACCGCCCCATACCAAGGCCTTCATGGAGACAAACACACATTAGGCCCCATCCTCGGGAATGTCCCTTTCAACACAGCCGCCCCGATTGCTCCCACAGAGCCATCAGATCTCAAGTATCTTGTTGCTAGGAGACAACTGGAATGCGAGGCTGGCTTTCTAGCATCCATCGTCGAACGTTGCTCTGGAGTCATTCCATATGTGATGTCTTAGAGCTGACCAACAGGTCTCAATTGTCCCGCAGAAGGAATCCTTGAAAGGTGCATCCCACAACTCCCAACGTGGGAAAACCTCCATGGCCTTGAGATTCCGCTCTGTTCATGAAGGGGCAGTCATGCACAGAAACTCAAACCTGAGTCAATGTCTGATCCTCACCGTGACTTCAGATGCATGAGAGATTGGTTCAGATCTGCAGGGGGTACCTGCCGTAGCCTCGGCCTGAAGCCCAAGTCTAGATCGTGTTCTCAGACTTCTGTCCTCACACTCCTCGCCCAGAAGCCCTCAAGTTTGGCAATTCCGGACCCACAATGCAGCACTCTGCCTGCCCTCTAGCAAAAATATCTTGCCTAATGAGCTGCCCAGGCACCTCAAATGAGGATAAACCTACACGGCACTCGACTGTACCCAAATTATAGAGTGTAACCTGGGCACTAATGCACTGTCTGACACCACATGAGCCCGAACCTCCTGACCAACACCCAGGCAGCTGACCGCACACTGAGCACATCAGACCCGCCATGGCCTTTGGTCGTCATCTCTTCCAAACTGCGGTTTTCAGGCTTCAGTACCTAGAACTTATCTCCAACCACTGCCACGGATTGAAAATGATGAAGAAATCAGAACTCCTTCCCCATGGCAAGAGACCTTGTGATTGGCATGTTGTCCAAAGTTCAGTGTAGTTGAAACCAGTGTGGCCCACGAGGCCACGCCCACTCTCCCGGGCCACATTGGACACAAACACACATTGTGACCCTCAGCCTGAGCCCAGTCCTCAAGTAAGGCCTCTCAGTGGATGGATGAAGAGACAGCATATTGGGCCTGCCATGCCCCTAGGCACCAATTTTTAACCATAGTTTGGGTTGTCCCTTCACTCTTCCCTAGGTCTCTGCTTTGGAATTCCTCTTTGGTTGGGACACCTGAGGTAACAAACCTGAAAGGAGACCTTCCATCCCACAGATTGACGAAAAAGAATTGGGACTGGGCCAAATCCACAGAGAGGAAGATTCGTCCATGGCCCATGAGGCCTCCCCACATCCACGGCCATCATTGATACAAAATCCAGAGACAAAAGCCTGAGCAAGCGCCTCAGACTCGCTCTTTCTTCATATCCTGAAGAGTTCTTCTCATGGTTTGCAGATTGGGCCTGCCATACCGTGTCCACAACCCTAAGCTGGGTTTGTGTTTTCAGACTTCTGTCTTCAAATTCCTGGGCCACACACACTCCAGGCTGGGGCCTTTGGAGCCACACATTAGGACTGTGCCTACCAAATCCATGGGAATTCTGCCCATTCCATTGCCCAAATTGTACAAATTAGGAGAACCTGCCAAAGATCCCGAGGCCATCCCAATAATGTAGGAGTCTGTACCCAAATTATATAGTCTAACCAGAGCACTAATGCACTCTCTGACAAAACCTTAGCCCGAACCTCCGGACCAACATCAGGCAGCTGACCGCACGTTGAGCACATCAGACCTGCCATGGCCTTAGGTCGCCTTCTCTTCGATACCTCAGTTCAGGCTTCAAAACGAGACCTTATCTCCAATCACTGCCCAGGGGTGAGTGTGATGCAGAAATCAGAACTCCTCCTTACCCATGGCAAGAAACCTTGTGGTTGGCACGTTGTCCAACGTTCAGTAGAGGAGAAACCAGCATTCACCCTGATGCCCCACCCATTTTGAGTGCGACGAGGGCATAAACACGCATTGTGACCCTCAGCATGAGTTCTGTCCTCTAGTAAGTCCTCTCAGTGGCTGGACCATTAGATATCATAATGGGCTTGACATGTCCCTAGGCCCCAATTTTTAACCCGATTTCAGATTGTCCAGTCGTCCCTACCCAGGGCTCTACTCTGGAATCCCTCATTTGGTGGGACACCTGAGGTTAAAAAAGAAAGCAACAACAACATAATAACGGACTTTTTCCATCCCACAGTATGACCACAAACTCTTTGTACAGGGCCAAACCACCAGAGAGTAAGACTCGACCATTTCCCATGAAGTCACGCAGAAATTTCACCACCATGATTGACACTATATCCAGAGACAAAAACTTGCTCAAGAGCCTCACACTTGCCCTTTTCTCAAATCACGAAGAGTTCTCCTCAAGTCTGTAGATCAGTCCTGCCATACCTATGACCGGAAACATAAGCCGAGTTTGTATTTTCAGACAACTGTCCAAACAGCCCTGGCCTACACAACCTACAGGCTCAGGTCCCTGGAGCCAAACCTGAGGACTATACTTGCCCTCTCCAAGGGGATTGTGTGTGCCCATTCCGATGGCCACAACACTTCTAATAGGAAAAATCGCCAACGTCCCTGATCCATCTCACTAGTGGTGGCTTCCCAGGAAAATCAGAGGCAATCTGAGGCCATCTGAGCACTTATCTACACTCAGACCAATAGACAGATGTCCCCAGAGGTCCAAAGGAAAGAACTGGAACCTAGGCACTAATCAGATCCATTGCTTTGGTTTCCAGGCATCTCTCCTCAGAGGCCTGGTTTTCAAAACCAGCATATGGCTGTTTCTTGACTCAGCCATCAGAAAACATCTCATCTACACATGGGAAACTTGCACGTTGGAGCTGTGTCAAAGCATCTGTTTAGGAGAACGATCAGGGCCCCAGTGCCACTGCTTCATTCCAAGGTCTGCATACACACAAAAGCACATTAGGAGCCATCCACAGGCGAGTCCATTTCAACTCAGCCTCCTCGGTTGCTCGACAAGATCCAGCATCTAAACTCTCTTGTTGCTAGGAGACAATTGGAATGCGAGGTGGGCTACCCAGCCATCCATCCTTAGAACCCTGCTCAGAATCATTGGCCTGGACCCAAACAACAGGTCTCAATTGTCCTGCAGAAGACTCTCTGCAGTTTGGAGCTTCTCATAACTCCCATCGTGGGAAAACCCCCATGGCCTCGTGATGCCCCCACATTCATGAAGGGGCCATCAGGGGCAGAAACTCCAACCTGAGCGATCGTCTGATCCTCGCCCTGACTTCAGATGCACGAGATCTCGATTCAGGTCTGTAGATTGTGCCTGCCATGGCCTCACCCAGTAACCTAAGCCTAGCTTGTGTTCTCAGAATTTTGTCGTCAGACTACTGGCCCACAAGCCCTCCAGTTTGGCAATCCAGAACTAAAATGCAGCACTCTGCCTGCCCTCCAGAAGAAAAACATTGTCCTCTGGGGCTACCCAGTAACCCCAAATGAGGATCAACCTGCACCGACCTTGGCTGTACCCCAAATACATAGGCTGACCAGGGCACCAATGCCCTTTCTGACACAGTCTGAGCCTGGACCCCTGGCCCCTCCCTGACAGCTGGCCGCACACTGAGCACATGGAGCCGCCATGGCATTAGGTCGTCATCTCTTCCCAAACTCGGTTTTCAGGTTTCAGAACCTAGACCTTATCTCCAATCACTGCCCAGGGTTGAAGGTGATACAGAAATCGGATCTCCTTCCCCATGGCAAGAAACCTTGTGGTTGGCATGTTGTCCAACGTTCAGTGCAGTTGAAACCAGTGTGGCCCATGAGGCCCCGCCCATGCTCGCGGGCCACATTGGTCACAAACACACATTGTGACCCTCAGGCTGAGTCAGTCCTCAAGTAAGGCCACTCAGTGGCTAGATGAAAAGATAGCATATTGGGCTTGCCATGCCCCTAGGCCCCAATTTTTAACCATAGTTCGGGTTGTCCCTTCAGTCTTCCCCACGGCTTTGCTTTGGAATTCCTCTTTTGGAGGGACACCTGAGGTAACAAAACTGAAATGACTCCTTCCATCCCACAGATTGACGAAAAGCAATTGGGAATCGGACCAAATCCTCAGAGAGGAAGATTCGTCCATGGCCCAGGAGGCCTCCCCGACATTCCACGGCCATCGCTGATACAAAATCCAGAGACAAAAGCCTGAGCAAGCGCCGCAGACTCGCACTTTCTTCATATCCTGAATAGTTCTTCTCATAGCTTATAGATCGTGCCTGCCATACCTACGTCCCCAAACCTAAGCTGAGTTTGTGTTTTCAGATTCTGTCCTCAACGTCTGGGCCACACACCCTGGAGCCACACATTAGGACTGTGCCTACCAATCCATGGGAATTCTGCCCATTCCATGGTCCAAAATCGTACAAATTAGGAGAAACCTCCAAAGTCCCTGAGGCCATCGCAATAGTGTAGGTCGCCCGGAACAAAAAAGGGCTGTCTGACACCAGCTGATAATCGACCTCCACTCATACCATAGATGGATGTCCCCAGAGAAGAAGATTGAACCAGACAGGACCCTAGGCCATAATAGGATCCATTGCTTTGGGTTACAGGCATGTGTCCTCAAAAGCCTGATTCCAATACGAGCATAGGGGTTTTCCTGAGGCACCCATCAGAACTCATCTCGTCTCCACAAGGAAACCTGTGCATGGGAGCCATGTCCAAAGCTTAGGAGAGTACTTCAGGGTCCCGGTGCCACCGCCCCATTCCAAGGCCCTCATGGACACAAAAACACATTAGGACCCATGATCAGGAAAGTCCATTTCAACTCAGCCACCCCGGTTGCTCCGGGAGAGCCATCATATCTAAACTGTCTTGTTGCTAGGAGACAATTGGAATGCGAGGCAGGCTTCCCAGGCATCCATCCGCGAACGGTGCACTGGAGTCATTCCATATGGGATGTCCTGGAGACGTCCAACAGGTCTCAATTGTCCTGCAGAAGGAATCCTTGAAGGGGGCATCCCACAACTCCCAACGTGGGAAAACCTCAATGGCCTCGAGATTCCGCTCCCTACATGAAGCGGCCGTCATGCACAGAAACTCCAACCTGAGCCAACGTCTGATCCTCGCCCTGACTTCAGATGCATGAGATATTGGGTCAGATCTGCAGGGGGTACCTGCCGTGCCCTCGCCCTGAAACCCAAGTCTAGCTTGTCTTCTCAGACTTCCGTCCTCACATTCCTGGCCCCGAAGCCCTCAAGTTTGGCAATTCCGGACCCACTATGCAGCACTCTGCCTGCCCTCTAGAAAAAAAATTATTGCCTCATGAGCTGCCCAGGCACATTAAATGAGGATCAACCTACACAGCACTCGACTTTACCCAAATTATATAGTCTATCCTGGGCACTAATGCACTGTCGAACACAACCTGAACCCGGACCTCCTGACCAACACCCAGAAAGCTGACCGCACACTGAGCCCATAAAACCCGCCATGGCCTTAGGTCATCATCTCTTCCCTACCTCAGTTTTCAGGCTTCAGAACCGAGACCTTATCTCCGAGCACTGCCCAGGGGTGAGTGTGATGCAGAAATCAGAACTCCTCCTTACCCATAGCAAGAACCCTTGTGGTTGGCACGTTGTCCAACGTTCAGTGTAGGAGAAACCAGCATTCTCCCTGAGGCCTCGCCCATTCTTGAGTGCGACGAGGGCATACACACGCATTGTGACCCTCAGCATGAGTCCTGTCCTCTAGTAAGTCCTCTCAGTTGCTGGACCATTAGATGTCATAATGGGCTTGACATGTCCGTAGGCCCCAATTTTTAACCAGATTTCTGATTGTCCAGTCGCCCCTCCCCAGGGCTCTACTCTGGAATCCCTCATTTGGTGGGACATCTGAGGTTGAAAAAGAAAACAACAACAACAACAACAACAAAAAACGGACTTCTTCCAGCCCATAGAATGCCCCCAAACTCTTTGGACGGGGCCAAACCACAAGAGAGTAAGACTCGTCCATTTCCCATGAAGTCCCCCAGAAATTTCACGACCATGAGTGACACGATATCCAGAGACAAAAACTTGAGCAGGAGCCTCGCACTCGCCCTTCTTTCAAATCCCGAAGTGTTCTCTTCATGGTCTGTAGATCAGTCCTGCCATACCTATGACCCGAAACATAAGCCGAGTTTGTGTTTTCAGACAACTGTCCAAACAGCCCTGGCCTACAAAACCTACAGGCTCAGGACCCTGGAGCCAAACCTGAGGACTGTACTTGCCCTCTCCTAGGGAATTGTGTGTGCCCATTCCAATGGCCACAACCCTTCTAATAGGATAAACCTCCGAAGTCCCTGATCCATCTCAATAGTGGTGGCTTCCCAGGAAAAACAGGGGCAATCTGAGCCCAACTGAGCACCAACCTGCACTCAGACCCATAGACAGATGTGGACAGAAGTCTGAGACCACAACTAGACTTGGGCTTCATGCCCGAGGGTAAGGCAGGTACCCCCTGCACATCTGAACCAATATCTCATGCATCTGATGTCACGGCAAAGATCAGACGTTGGCTCAGGTTGTAGTTTCTGTGCATGACTGCCCCTGCATGAACGGAGAGGAATCTCAAGGCCATGGAGGTTTTCCCACATTGGGAGTTGTGGAATGCCCCCTTCAAGGATTCCTTCTGCGGGACAATTGAGATCTGTTTGGCAGCTCCAAAACATCCCATATGGAATGACCCAGAGTACCGTTCGAGGATGGATGCCAGGGAAGCCCGCCTCGCATTCCAATTGTCTCCTAGCAACAAGACAGTGGAGATCGGATGGCTCTGCGGGAGCAACCGGGGTGGCTGAGTTCAAATGGACATTCCCGAGCATGGGGCCTAATATGTGTTTGTGTCCATGAGGACCTTGGAATGGGGCTGTGGCACTGGGACTCTGAAGTATTCTCCTAAGATTTTGACATATGTCCCATGCACAAGTTTCCTCGTGGAGACGAGATGTTTTCTGATGGGTGCCTCAGGAAACCCCCTATGCTGGTATTGGTATCCAGGCGTTTGAGGAGACATGCCTGTAAACCAAAGCAATGGATCCGATTATGGCCTAGGGTCCTATCTGGTTCCATCTCCTTCTCTGGGGACATCCATCTATGGTATGAGTGGAGGTAGATGCTCAGCTGGTGTCAGACCGCCCTTCTTTGTTCACAGAGACCTACATTATTGGGATGGCCTCGGGGACTTTGGAGGGTTCTCCTAATTTGTACAATTTTGGACAATGGAATGGGCAGAATTCCCATGCATGGGGTAGGCACAGTCCTAATGTGTGGCACCAGTGGCCATTCCCTGGAGGGTGTGTGGCCCAGGACTGTGAGGACAGACGTCGGAAAACACAAACGCAGCTTAGGTTTGGGGACGTAGGTATGGCAGGACCAATCTACAAACCATGAGAAGATCTTCAGGATACGAAGAAAGAACGAGTCTGAGGCGCTTGCTCAGGCTTTGGTGTCTGGATTTTGTGTCAACGATGGCCATGGAATGAGGGGAGGCCTCATGGGCCATGGACGAACTTCCTCTCTTGGGATTTGGCCCGGTCCCAATTGTTTTTCGTCAATCTGTGGGATGGGAGGTCTCCTTTCAGGTTTGTTACCTCAGGTGTCCCAACCACAGAGGAATTCCAAACAGAGCCCTGGGAAGAGTGAAGGGACAACCCAAACTATGGTTAAAATTTGGGGCCTAGGGGCATGGCAGGCTCCATATGCTATCTCTTCATCCAGCCACTGAGAGGCCTTACTTGAGGACTGGGCTCAGGCTGAGGGTCACAATGTGTGTTTGTGACCAATGTGTCCCGCGAGCAGGGTCCGAGCCTCATGGGCCACACTGGTTTCAACTACACTGAACTTTGGACAACATGCCAAACACACGGTCTCTTGCAATGGGGAAGGAGTTCTGATTTCTGCATCATTTTCAACCCTGGGAAGTGGTTGGAGATAAGGTCTAGGTTCGGAAGCCTGAAAACCGCAGTTGGGAAGAGATGATGACTTAAGGCCATAGTGGGTCTGATGTGCTCAGTGTGCGGTCAGCTGCCTGGTTGTTGGTCAGGAGTTTCGGGCTCAGGTTGTGTCAGACAGTGCATTAGTGCCCAGGTTAGACTATATAATTTGGGTACAGTCGAGTTCCGTGAAGGTTGATCATCTTGTGGTGCCTGGGAAGCTCATTAGGCAAGATATTTTTTCTAGAGGGCAGGCAGAGTACTGCATTGTGGGTCCGGAATTGCCAAACGTGAGGGCTTCTGGGCCAGTAGTGTGAGGACAGAAGTCTGAGACCACAAGCTAGACTTGGGCGTCAGGCCGAGTGCAAGGCAGCTACCCCCTGCACATCTGAACCCATATCTCATGCATCTGAAGTCACGGCAGGATCAGACGTTGACTCAGGTTGTAGTTTCTGTGCATGACTGCCCTTCATGAATGGAGAGGAATCTCAATGCCATGGAGGTTTTGCCTCGTTGGGAGTTGTGGGATGCCCCCTTCAAGGATTCCTTCTGCGGGACAATTGAGACCTGTTGGGCAGCCCCAAAACATCCCATATGGAATGACTCCAGAGTACCGTTCGAGGATGGATGCCAGGGATGCCCGCCTCGCATTCCAATTGTCTCCTAGCAACAAGACAGTGGAGATCGGATGGCTCTGCGGGAGCAACCGGGGTGGCTGATTTGAAATTGACTTTCGTGAGCATGGGGCCTAATGTGTGTTTGTGTCCATGAGGACCTTGGAATGGGGCGGTGGCACCGGCTCTGAAGTATTCTCCTAAGATTTTGATATAGGTCCCATGCACAAGTTTCCTCGTGGAGACGAGATGTTTTCTGATGGGTGCCTCAGGAAACCCCCTATGCTGGTATTGGAATCCAGGATTTTGAGGAGACATGCCTGTAAACAAAAGCAATGGATCCGATTATGGCCTAGGGTCCTATCTGGTTCCATCTCCTTCTCTTGGGACATCCATCTATGGTATGAGTGGAGGTAGATGCTCAGCTGGTGTCAGACCGCCCTTGTTTGTCCAAAGAGACCTACATATTGGGATGGCCTCAGGGACTTTGAGGGTTCTCCTAATTTGTACAATTTTGGACAATGGAATGGGCAGAATTCCCATGCATGAAGTAGGCACAGTCCTAATATGTGGCTCCAGGGGCCCCAGCCAGGAGGGTGTGTTGCCCAGGACTTTGAGGACAGAAGTCGGAAAACACAAACTCAGCTAGATTCTGAATCCTGAAAACCGCAGTTGGGAAGAGATGATGACCTAAGGCCATGGTGGGTCTGATGTGCTCAGTGTGCGGTCAGCTGCCTGGTTGTTGGTCAGGAGGTTCGGGCTCAGGTTGTAGTTTCTGTGCATGACTGCCCCTTCATGACCTACATAGGTCCCATGCACA
Source organism: Mustela nivalis (assembly GCF_964662115.1). NCBI lineage: Eukaryota > Metazoa > Chordata > Mammalia > Carnivora > Mustelidae > Mustela > Mustela nivalis. The sequence continues at coordinate 64,037 of NW_028135390.1, forward strand.
AGTTTCTTCGTGGAGACGAGATTATTTCTGATGGGTGCCTCAGGAAACCCCCTATGCTGGTATTGGAATCCAGGATTTTGAGGAGACATGCCTATAAACCAAAGCAATGGATCCGATTATGTTGTCAGACCGCCCTTGTTTGTCCACAGAGACCTACACTATTGGGATGGCCTAGGGACTTTGGAGGGTTCTCCTAATTTGTACGAAATTATACAATGGAATGGGCATGGGGTAGGCACAGTCCTAATGTGTGGCTCCAGTGGCCCCAGCCTGGAGTGTGTGTGGCCCAGTACTTTGAGGACAGATGTCTGAAAACACAAACTCAGCTTGGTTTGGGGACGTAGGTATATCAGGCCCCATCTACAAACCATGAGAAGAACTCTTCAGGATATGAAGAAAGAGCGAGTCTGAGGCACTTGCTCAGGCTATGGTCTCTGTATTTTGTATCAACGAAGGCCGTCGAATGTGAGGAGGCCTCATGGGCCATGGACGAATATTCCTCTCTGTGAATTTTGCCTGGTCCCAATTGTTTTTCGTAAATCTGTGGGCTGGGATGTTGCCTTCAGGTATGTTACCTCAGGTGTCCGAACCAAAGAGGAATTCCAAAGCAGAGACCTGGGGAAGAGTGAAGGGACAACCCAAACTATGGTTAAAAATTTGGGCCTAGTGGCATGGCAGGCCCCATATGCTGTCTCTTCATCCAGCCACTGAGAGGCCTTACTTGAGGACTGGGCTCAGGCTGAGGGTCACAATGTGTGTTTGTGACCAATGTGGCCCGCGAGCATGGGCGGGGCCTCATGGGCCACACTGGTTTCAACTACACTGAACTTTGGACAACATGCCAATCACAAGGTTTCTTGCCATTGGGAAGGAGTTCTGCTTTCTGCATCATTTTCAAACCTGGGCAGTGGTTGGAGATAAGGTCTAGTTTCCTGATCCTGAAAACCGCAGTTGGGAAGAGATGACGACCTAAGTCCATGGCGGGTCTGATGTTCTCAGTGTGCGGTCAGCTGCCTGGGTGTTGGTCAGCAAGTTCGGGCTCAGGTTGTGTCAGACAGTGCATTAGTGCCCAGGTTAGACTGTATAATTTGGGTATAGTCGAGTGCCTTGTAGTTTTATCCTCCTTTAAGATGCCTGGGCACCTCATTAGGCAATATATTTTTTTCTAGAGGGTAGGCAGAGTGCTGCATTGTGGGTCCAGAATTGCCAAACTTGAGGAATTCTGGGCCAGTAGTGTGAGGACAGAAGTCTGAGAACACAAGCTAGACTTGAGCTTCAGGCCGAGAGCAGGGCAGGTACCCCCTGAAGTTCTGAACCAATATCTCATGCATCTGAAGTCACGGCGAGGATCAGACGTTGGCTCAGTTTGGAGTTTCTGTGCATGACTGCACCTTCATGAACATGCCTGAATCTCACGACCATGGAGGTTTTCAACACGTTGGGACTTGTGGGATGCCCCTTTCCAGGATTTCTTCTGCGGGACAATTGAGACCTTTTAGGCAGCTCCAGGACTTCCCATATGGAATGACTCAAGAGCACAGTTCGAATATGGATGCCAAGGAAGCCCGCCTCGCATTCCAATTGTCTCCTCGCAACAAGACATTTGAAATCGGATGGCTCTGCGGGAGCAACCGGGGTGGCTGAGTTGAAATGGACTTTCCTGAGGATGGGGCCTAATGTGTGTTTGTGTCCATGAGGACCTTGGAATGGGCGGTGTCACTGGGACCCTGAAGTATTCTCCTAAGCTTTTGACATAGCTTACATGCACAAGTTTCCTCATGGAGACGAGAATTGTTCTCATGGGTGCCTCAGGAAAACCCCTATGCTTGTATTGGAATCCAGGCTTTTGAGGAGACATGCCTGTAAACCAAAGCAATGGATCCGATTATGGCCTAGTGTCCTGTCTGGTTCAATCTTCTTCTCTGAGGACATATATCTATGGTATGAGTGGAGGTAGATGCTCAGCTGGTGTCAGACGGCCCTTGTTTGTCCCGGGAGACCACACAATTGTGATATCCTCGGGTACTTTGTAGGGTTCTCCTAATTTGTACGATTTGGAACAATGGAATGGGCAGAATTCCCATGTATTGTGTAGGCACAGTTCTAATATGTGGCTCCAGGTGCCCAGCCTGGAGGGTGTGTGGCCCAGGATTTCTAGGACAGAAGACTGAAAACACAAACTCAGCCAAGGTTTGGGACGTAGGTATGGCAGGCCCAATCTACAAACCATGAAAAGAACTCTTCAGGATATGAAGAAAGTGCGAGTCTGAGGCGCCTGCTCAGGCTATTTCTTGATTTTGTATCAACGATGGCCGTGGAATGTGGGGAGGCCTCATGGGCCATGGATGAATCTTCCTCTCTGTGGATTTGGCGCAGTCCCCATTGTTATTCGTCAATCTGTGGGATGGGAAGTCACCTTTCAGGTTTGTTACCTCAGGTGTCCCAACCAAAGAGGAATTCCAAAGCAGAGCCCTGGGGAAGAGTGAAGGGACAACCCAAACTGAACCAATATCTCATGCTTCTGAAGTCACGGCGATGATTAGACGTTGGCTCATGTTGGAGTTTCTGTGCATGACTGTCCCTTCAGGAACGGAGCGGAAACTCAAGGCTTTGGTGGTTTTCCCAAGTTGGAAGTTGTGGGATGCCCCCTTCAAGGATTTTTTCGGCGGGACATTTCAGACCTGTTGGGCAGCTCCAGGACATCCCATATGGAATGATTCCGGAGCACCGTTCGAGGATGGATGCCAGGAACGCCCGCCTCGCATTCCAATAGTCTGCTAGCACCAAGACAGTTTAGATTGGATGGTTCTGCAGGAGCTCCCGGTGTGACTGAGTTGAATGGGACTTTCGTGGGGCTCCTGGGTGGCTCAGTGTGTTAAGCCACTTCTTTCGACTCAGGTCATGATCTCAGAGTCCTAGGATCGAGCCTCACATCAGGCACTATGCTCAGCAGGGAGCCTGCTTCCTACTCTCTCTCTGCCTGCTTGTGATCTATGACTGTCAAATAAATAAATAAAATCTTAAAAAAAAAAGTAATGGACTTTCTGAGGTTGGGGTCTAAGGTGTGTTTGTGTCCATGAGGGCCTTGGAATGGGGCGGGGGCACCGGGACCCTGAAGTATTCTCCTAAGATTTGGACATAGCTCCCATGCGCAAGTTTCCTTGTGGAGATGAGATTTGTTCTAATGGGTGCCTCAGGAAACCCCCTACGCTGGTATTGGAATCCAAGCTTTTGAGGAGACATGCCTGTAAACCAAAGCAATGGATCCGTTTATGGCCTAGCATCCTGTCTGGTTCAATTTTCTTCTCTGGGGACATCCATCTGTGGTATGAGTGGAGGTAGATGCTCAGCTGGTGTGAGACCGCCCTTGTTTGTCCTGGGAGACTTACACAATTGGGATGGCCTCGGGGACTATAGAGGGTTCTCCTTATTTGTGCGATTTTCGACAATGGAATGGGCAGAATTCCCATAGATTGGGTAACACAGTGCTCATGTGTGGCTCCAGTGGCCCTAGCCTAGAGGGTGTGTGGCCCAGGACTTTGAGGACAGAATTCTGAAAACACAAACTTAGCTTAGGTTTGGGGACGTAGGTATGGCAGGCCCAATCTACAAACCGTAGGAAGAACTCTTCAGGATATGAAGAAAGAGCGAGTCTGAGGCGCTTGCTCAGGCTTTTGTCTCTGGATTTTGTATCAACGATGGCCGTGGAATGTGGGGAGGCCACATGGGCCATGGATGAATCTTCCTCTCTGTGGATTAGTCCCGGTCCCAATTGTTTTTCGTCAATCTGTTGGATGGGAGGTCTGCTTTCAGGTTTGTTACCTCAGGTGTCCCAACCAAAGAGGAATCCTAAGCAGAGGCCTGGGAAAGAGTGAAGGGACAACCCAAACTATGGTTAAAAATTGGGGCCTATGGGCAGGGCAGGCCCAATATGCTATCTCATCATCCAGCCGCTGATAGGCCTTACTTGAGGACTGGGCTTAGGCTGAGGGACAGAATGTGTGTTTGTGACCAATGTGGCCCTCGAGCTTGGGCGGGGCCTCATTGGCCACATTGGTTTCAACTACACTGAACTTTGGACAACATGCCAATCACAAGGTCTCTTGCCATGGGGATGGAGTTCTGATTTCTGCATCATTTTCAACCCTGGGCAGAGGTTGGATATAAAGTCTAGGTTCTGAAGCCTGAACCGCAGTTGGGAAGAGATGATGACCTAAGGCCATGGCGGGTCAGATGTGCTCAGTGTGCGGTCAGCTGTCTGGGTGTTGGTCAGGATGTTCGGGCTCAGGTTGTGTCAGACAGTGCATTAGTGTTCTGGTTAGACTATATAATTTGGGTATAGTCGGAGCCGTGTAGGTTTATCCTCATTAAGGTGCCTGGGAGGCTCATTAGGCAAAATATTTTTCGAGAGGGCTGTCAGTGCTGCATTGTGGGTCAGGAATTGCCAGAGTTGAGGGCTTCTGGGCCAGGTGTGTGAGGACAGAATTCTGAGAACACAAGCTAGACTTGGACTTCAGGCTGTGGGCACGGCAGGTACCCCCTGCAGATCTGAACCAATATCTCATGCATCGGAAGTCACGGCGAGGATGAGACGTTGGCTCAGTTTGGAGTTTCTGTCCATGACTGCACCTTCATGAATGGAGCAGAATCTCAAGGCCATGGAGTTTCTCCCACGTTGGGAGTTGTGGGATGCCCCCTTCAAGGATTCCTTCTGCGGGACAATTGAGACCTGTTGGGCAGCTCCAGGACCTCCCATATGGAATGACGCCAGAGCACCGTTCGAGGATGAATGCCAAGGAAGCCCACCTCGCTTTCCAATTGTCTCCTCGCAACAAGACAGTGGAGATCGGATGGCTCTGTGGGAGCAACCGGGGTGGCTGAGTTGAAATGGTCTTTCCTGAGGATGGGGCCTAATGTGTGTTTGTGTCCATGAGGGCCTTAGAATGGGGCGGTGGGACCGGGAACCTGAAGTATGTGGCCCTCGAGCATGAGCGGGGCCTCATGGGCCACACTGGTTTCAACTACACTGAACTTTGGACAACATGCCAATCACAAGGTTTCTTGCCATGGGGAAAGAGTTCTGCTTTCTGCATCATTATCAACCCTGGGCAGTGGTTGGAGATAAGGTCTAGGTTCTGAAGCCTGATAACCACAGTTGGGAAGAGATGACGACCTTAGGCCATGGCATGTTGATGTGCTCAGTATGAGGTCAGCTACCTGGGTGTTGGTCAGGAGGTTCGGGCTCAGGTGGTGACAGACAGTGCATTAGTGCCCAGCTTAGACTATATAATTTGGGTGCAGTGGAGTGCCGTTTAGTTTTATCCTCATTTAAGGTGCCTGGGCAGCTCATTAGGCAATAAAATTTTTTGAAGAGGTCAGGCTGAGTCTTGCCTTGTGGGTCCGGAATTGCAAAACTCGAGGGATTCTTGCCTAGGAGTGTGAGGACAGAAGTCTGAGAACACAAGCTAGACTTGGGCTTCAGGCCGAGGGGAAGCTGGTACCCCCTGCAGATCTGAACCTATATCTCATGCATCTGATGTCACGGTGAGGATCAGACGTTGGCTCAGATTGGAGTTTCTGTGCATGACAGCCCCTTCATGAACGGTGCGGAATCTCAAGGCCATGGAGGTTTTTCCACGTTGGGAGTTGTGGGATGCCCCCTTCAAGGATTCATGTGCGGGACAATTGAGACCTGTTGGGCAGCTCCAGGACATCACATATGGAATGACTCCAGAGCAGTGTTCGGGGATGGATGCCAGGGAAGCCCGCCTCGCATTCCAATTTTCTCCTAGCACAAAGACAGTTTAGAATGGATGGCTCTGCAGGAGCAACCGGGGTGGCTGAGTTGAAATGGACTTTCCTGAGAATGGGGCCTAATGTGTGTTTTTGTCCATGAGGGCCTTGGAATGGGGGGGTGGCACCGGGACCCTGAAGTATTCTCCTAAGTTTTTGACTAGCTCCCATGCACAAGTTTCCTTGTGAAGACGAGATTTGTTCTGATGGGTGACTCAGGAAACCCCCTTTGCTGGTATTGGTTTCCAGGGTTTTGAGAAGACATGCCTGTAAACCAAAGCAATGGATCCGATTATGGCCTAGTGTCCTGTCTGGTTCAATCTTCTTCCCATGGATTGGGTAGTCACAGTCCTAATGTGTGGCTCCAGGGGCCCCAGCCTGGAGGGTGTGTGGCCCAGGACTTTGGGGACAGAAGTCTGATAACACAAACTCATCTTAGGTTGTGGGAGGTAGGTATGGCAGGCCCAATCTACAAACCATGAGAAGAATTCTTCAGGATATGAAGAAAGAGCTAGTCTGAGGTGCTTGTTCAGACATTTGTCTCTGGATATTGTATCAACGATGGCCGTGGAAGATGGGGAGGCCTCATGGGCCATGGACGAATCTCCCTCTTTGTGGATTTGGCCCGGTCCCAAATATTTTTCGTCAATCTGTGGGATGGGAGGTCTCTTTCAGGTTTGCTACCTCAGGTGTCCCAACAAAAGAGGAATTCCAAGCAGAGCCCTGGGGAAGAGTGAAGGGAAAACCCAAACTATGGTTAAAAATTGGGGCCTAGGGGCATGGCATGCCCAATATGCTGTCACTTCATCCAGCCACTGAGAGGCCTTACTTGAGGACTGGGCTCAGGCTGAGGGTCACAATATGCGTTTGTGACCAATGTGCCCCGCGAGCATGGGCGGGGCCTAATTGGCCACACTGATTTCAACTACACTGAACTTTGGACAACATGCCAATTACAAGGTTTCTTACCACGGGGAAAGAGTTCTGATTTCTTGATCATTTTTACCCTGGGCAGTGGTTTGAGATAAGGTCTAGGTTCTGAAGCCTGAAAACCGCAGTAGGGAAGAGATGACGACCTAAGTGTGTGTGTGACCTATGTGGCCCGCGAGCATGGGCGGGGCAACATTGGCAACACTGCTTTCAACTACACTGACCTAAGGCCATGGCGGGTCTGATGTGCTCAGTGTGCGGTCAGCTGCCTGGGTTTTGGTCAGGAGGTTCGTGCTCAGTTGGTGCTGATGGTGCATTAGTGCCCAGGTTAGACTATATAATTTGGGTACAGTCGAGTGCCGTGTAGGTTTATACTCATTTAAGGTGCTTGGGCAGCTCATTAGGCAAGATATGTTTTTTTAGAGGGCTGGCAGAGTGCTGCATTGTGGGTCCGGAATTGACAAACTTGAGGGCTTCTAGGCCAGGAGTGTGAGGACAGAAGTCTGAGAACACAAGCTAGACTTGGACTTCAGGCCGAGGCCACAGCAGGTACCCCCTGCAGATCTGACCCAATGTCTCATGCGTATGAAGTCACGGCGAGGATCAGACGTTGGCTCAGTTTGGAGTTTCTGTGCATGACTGCCTCTTCATGAACGGAGCAGTTCTAAAGGCCATGGAGGTTTTCCCACGTTGGGAGTTGTGGGCTGCCCCCTTCAAGGGGCTGCCCCCTTCAAGGATTCCTTCTGCGGGACAATTAAGACCTGTTGGGCAGCTCCAGGACATCCCATATGGAATGACTCCAGAGCACCGTTCGAGGATGGATGCCAGGGAAGCCCGCCTCGCATTCCAATTGTCTCCTAGGAACAAGACAGTTTAGTTCGGATGGCTCTGCGGGGGCAAACTGGGTGGCTGAGTTGAAATGGACTTTCCTGCAGCTCCTGGGTGGCTCAGTGGGTTAAGCCGCTTCCTTAGGCTCAGGTCATGATCTCAGAGTCCTGGTTTCGAGCCTCATATCGGGCCTGCTTCCTTCTATCTCTCTGCCTGCCTCTCTGCCTGCTTGTGATCTCTGTCTGTCTTATAAATAAATAAAATCTTTAAACAAAAAAAAGAAATGGACTGCCTGAGGATGGTGCCTAATGTGTGTTTGTGTCCATGAAGGCCTTGGAATGGGGCGGTGGCACCGGGACCCTGAAGTATTCTCCTAAGCTTTTGACATAGCTCCCATGCACAAATTTCCTTGTGGAGACGAGATTTGTTCTGATGGGTGCCACAGGAAGCCCCTTATTCTGGTATTGGAATCCAGGCTTTTGATGAGACATGACTGTAAACCAAAGCAATGGATCCGATTATGGCCTAGGGTCCTGTCTGGTTCAATCTTCTTCTCTAGGGACATCCATCTATGGTATAATTGGAGGTAGATGCTCAGCTGGTGTCAGACCGCCCTTGTTTGTCCCCGGAGACCTACATTATTGGGATGGCCTCGGGTACTTTGGATGGTTCTCCTAATGTGTACGATTTTGGACAATGGAATGTGCAGATTCCCATGGATTGGGTAGGCACAGTCCTATATGTATGGCTCCAGGGGCCCCAGCCTGGAGGGTGTGTGGCCCAGGACTTTGAGGACAGAAGTCTGAAAACACAAACTCAGCTTAGGTTTGGGGACGTAGGTATGGCAGGTCCAATCTATAAACCATGTAAAGAATTCTTCAGGATATGAAGAAAGAGCGAGTCTGAGGCACTTGCTCAGGCTTTGTCTCTGGATTTTGTATCAACGATGGCCGTGGAATGTGGGGAGACCTCATGGGCCGTGGACGAATCTTCCTCTCTGCGGATTTGACCCGTTCCCAATTGTTTTTCGTCAAGCTGTGGGATGGGAGGTCTCCTTTCAGGTTTGTTACCTCAGTGTCTCAACCAAAGAGGAATTCCAAAGTAGAGCACCGGGGAAGAGTGAATGGACAACCCAAACTGTGGTTAAAAATTGGGGCCTAGGATCATGGCAGGCCCAATATGCTGTCTCTTCATCCAGCCGCTGAGAGGCATTACTTGAGGACTCTGCTCAGGCTGAGGGTCACAATATATATATATTTTTTTTTCTAGAGGGCAGGCAGAGTCCTGCATTGTGGGTCCGGAATTGCCAAATTTGAGGGCTTCTGGGCCAGGAGTGTGAGGAGAGAAGTCTGATCAGGACAATTGAGACCTGTTTGGCAGCTCCAGACATCCCATATGGAATGACTCCAGAGCACCGTTCAAGATCGATGCCAGGGAAGCCCGCCTCGCATTCCAATTGTCTCCTAGCACCAAGCAGTTTAGATTGGATGGCTCTGCGGGTGGAACCGGGGTGGCTGAGTTGAATTGGATTTTCCTGAGGATGGGGCCTAATGTGTGATTGTGTCCATGAGGGCCTTGGATTGGGGCGGTGGCACAGGGCCCATGAAGTATTCTCCTAAGGTTTTGACATAACTCCCATGCACAAGTTTCCTTGTGGAGATAGATTTGTTCTGATCGGTGCCTGAGGAAACCATTTTTGCTGGTATTAGAATGCAGTCCTTTGAGGAGACATGCCTGTAAACCAAATCAATGCATCCGATTATGGGCTAGGGTCCTGTCTGGTTCCATCTTCTTCTCTGGGGACATCCATCTATGGTATGAGTGGAGGTAGATGCTCAGCCGGTGTCAGACCGCACTTGTTTGTCCCGGGAGACCTACACTATTGGGATGGCCTCGGGGACTTTGGAGGGTTCTCCTGATTTGTAAGATTTTGAACAATGGAATGCGCAGAATTCCCATGGATTGGGTAGGCCCAGTCCTACTGTGTGGCTCCAGGGGCACCAGCCTTTACGGTGTGTGTCCCAGGACTTTGAGGACACAAGTCTGAAAACACAAACTCACCTTAGGTTTGGGGACGTAGGAATGGCAGGCCCAATCTACAGACCATGAGAAGAAATCTTCAGGGTATGAAGAAAGAGCTAGTCTGAGGCGCTTGCTCAGGCTTTTGTCTCTGGATTTTGTATCAACGGTGGCCGTGGAATGTGGGGATTCCTCATGTGCCATGGACGAATCTTCCTCTTTGTGGATTTGGCCCAGTCCCAATGGTTTTTCGTCAATCTCTGGGATGGGAGGTCTCCTTTCAGGTTTGTTACCTCAGTGTCCCAACAAAAGAGGAAATCCAAAGCAGAGCCCTGGGGAAGAGTGAAGGGACAACCCAAACTATGGCTAAAATTGGTGCCTTGGGGCATGGCAGGCCCAATATACTGTCACTTCATCCAGCCACTAAGAGGCCTTACTTGAGGACTTGGCTCAGGCTGAGGGTCACAATGTGTGTTTGTGACCAATGTGGCCAACAAGCATCCCCGGGGATCATGGGCCACACTGGTTTCAACTACACTGAACTTTGGACAACATGCCAATCACATGGATTCTTGCCATGGGAAAGGAGTTCTGATTTCTGCATCATTTTCAACCCTGGGCAGTGGTTGGAGATAATGTCTAGGTTCTGAAGCCTGAAAATCGCAGTTGGGAGGAGATGAAGACCTAAGGCCATGTCGGGTCTGATGTGCTCAGTGTACGGTCAGCTGCCTGGGTGTTGGTCAAGAGGTTCAGGCACAGGTTGGGCCAGAGTGCATTAGTGCCCAGGTTAGCCTACATAATTTGTGTACAGTCGAGTGCCGTGTATGTTTATCATCATTTGAGATTCCTCGGAAACTCATTAGGAAATATACTTTTTCTAGAGTGCTGGCAGTCTGATGCATTGTGGGTCTGGAATTGCTAGACTTGAGGGGTTCTGGGTAGTAGTGTGAGGACAGTAGTCTGAGAACACAAGCTAGACTTGGGCTTCAGGCCGAGGGCACGGCAGGTACCCCCTGCAGATCTGAACCAATATCTCATGCATCTGAAGTCACGGCGAGGATCAGACGTTGGCTCAGGTTGGAATTTCTGTGCATGACTGCCCCTTCATGAACGGAGCGGAATCTCAAGGCCATGGGGGTTTTTCCACGTTGGGAGTTGTGGGATGCCCCCTTCAAGGATTCCTTCTGCGGGACAATTGAGACCTGTTGGGCAGATCCAGTACATCTCATATGGAATGACTCCAGAGCACCGTTCGTGGATGGATTCCAGGGAAGCCCGCCTCGCATTCCAATTGGCTAATAGCAACAAGACAGTGTAGATCAGATGGCTCTGCGGGAGCAACCGGGGTGGCTGAATTGAAATGGACTATAATGGGTCTCCTGGGTGTCTCAGTGGGTTAAGCTGCTGCCTTTGGCTGAAGTCATGATCTCAGAGTTCTCGATCAAGCCTCATATCAGGCTCTCTGCTTAGCAGGGAGCCTACCTCCTACTCTCTCTCTGCCTGCCTCTCTGCCTGCTTGTGATCTTTGTCTGTCAAATAAATAAAAGAAATCTTAAATAGAAAAAAAAAGAAATGGTCTTTCCTGAGGATGGGGCATAATATGTGTTTGGGTCCATGATGGCCTTGGTTTGGGGCGGTGGCACAGTGACCCTGAAGTATTCTACTAAGCTTTTGACATAGCTCCCATGCACAAGTTTTCTTGTGGAGATGAGATTTGTTCTCATGGGTGCCTCAGGAAACCCGCTTTGCTGGTATTGGAATCCAGTCCTTTGAGGAGACATGCCTGTAAACCAAAGCAATGCATCCGATTATGGCCTAGGGTCCTGTCTGGTTCAATCTTCTTCTTTGGGGATATCCATCTATGGTATGAGAGGAGGTAGATGCTCAGCTGGTGTCAGACCGCCCTTGTTTGTCCCGGGAGACCTACACTATTGGGATGGCCTCGGGGACTTTGGAGGGTTCTCCTGATTTGTACGATTTTGGACAATGGAATGGGCAGAATTCCAATGGATTGTGTAGGCACAGTCCTAATATGTGACTCAGGGGCCACAGCCTGGAGGTTTTGTGGCCCAGGACTTTGAGGACAGAAGTCTGAAAACAAAAACTCAGCTTAGGTTTGGGGACGTAGGTATGGCAGGCCAAATCTACAAACCATGTGAAGAACACTTCAGTATCTGAAGCAAGAACGAGTCTGAGGCGCTTGCTCAGGCTTTTGTCTCTGGATTATGTATCAATAGCCGTGGAATGTGCGGAGACCTCATGGGCCATGGACGAATCTTCATCTCTGTGGATTAGGCACGGCCCAATTGTTTTTCGTCAATCTGTTGGATGGGAGGTCTCCTTTCAGGTTTGTTACCTCAGGTGTCCCAACCAAAGAGGAATTCCAAAGCAGAGCACTGTGGAAGAGTGAAGGGGCTACCCAAACTCTGCTTAAAAATTGGGGCCTAGGGGCAGGGCAGGCCCAATATGCTGTCCCTTCAATAGCCACTTAGAAGCCTTACTTGAGGACTGGGTTCAGGCTGAGGGTCACAATGTGTGTTTGTGACCAATGTGGCCTGCGTACATGGGCGGGGCCACATGGGCAACACTGGTTTCATCTACACTGTACATTGGACCACATGCCAATCACAAGGTGTCTAGCCATGGGGAAGGAATTCTGATTTCTGCATCATTTTCAACCCTGGGCAGTGGTTGGAGATAAGGTCTAGGTTCTGAAACCTGAAAACCGCAGTTGGGTAGAGATGAGGACTTAAGGCCTTGGCGGGTCTGATTTGCTCAGTGTGCAGTCAGCTGTCTGGGTGTTGGTCAGGAGGTTGGGCTCAGGTTGTGTCAGACAGTGCATTATGCCCATGTTAGACTATATATTTGAGTACAGTCGAGTGCCGTGTAGGTTTATCCTCATTTAAGGTGCCTGGGCAGCTCTTAAGCAATAAATTTTTTCTAGAGGTCAAGCAGAGTGCTGCATATGTGTCCGGAATTGCCAGACTTGAGGGATTCTGGGCCAGGAGTGTGAGGACAGAAGTCTGAGAACAGAAGCTAGACTTGGGCTTGAGGCCGAGGGCACGGCAGGTACCCCCTTCAGATCTGAACCATTATCTCATGCATCTGAACTCACGGCGAGGATCAGACGTTGGCTCAGGTTTGAGTTTCTGTGCATGACTGCCCCTCCATGAAAGGAGCGGAATCTCAAGGCCATGGAGGTTTTCCCACGTTGGGAGTTGTGGGATGCCCCCTTCAAGGATTCCTTCTGCGGGACAATTGAGACCTGATGGGCAGCTCCAGGACGTCCCATATGGAAAGACTCCAGAGCATCGTTCGAGGATGGATGCCAGGGAAGCCCGCCTCGCATTCCAATTGTCTCCTAGCAACAAGACAGTTGAGATCGGATGGCTCTGCGGGAGCAACCAGGTTGGCTGAGTTGAAATGGACTTTCATGAGGATGTGGCCTAATGTGTGTTTGTGTCCACGAGGGCCTTGGAATGGGGCGGTGGCACCGGGACCCTGAAGTATTCTCCTAAGCTTTTGACATAGCTCCCATGCACAAGTTTCCTCGTGGAGACGAGATTTAACCTGATGGGTGCCTCAGGAAACCCCCTATGCTCTTATTGGAGTCCAGGCTTTTGAGGATACATGCCTGTAAACCAAAGCAACTGATCCTTTATGGCCTAGGGTCCTGTCTGGTTCAATCTTCTTCTCTGGGGCATCCATCTATGGTATGAGTGGAGGTAGATGCTCAGCTGGTGTCAGACCGCCCTTGTTTGTCCCGGGAGACCTACACTATTGGGATGGCCTCGGGGAATTGGAGGGTTCTCCTAATATGTACGATTTTGGACAATGGAATGGGCAGAATTCCCATTCATGGGGTAAGCACAGTCCTAATGTGAGGCTCCAGGGGCCCCAGCCTGGAGGGTGTGTGGCCCAGGACTTTGCGGACAGAAGTCTGAAAACACAAACTCAGCTTAGGTTTGGGGACGTAGGTATGGCAGGCCCAATCTCAAACCATGAGAACAACTCTTCAGGATATGAAGAAAGAGTGAGTCTGAGGCGCTTGCTCAGGCTTTTGTCTCTGGATTTTGTATCAACTATGGCCGTGGAAAGTGGGGAGGCCTCATGGGCCATGGGCGAATCTTCCTCTCTGTGGATATGGCCCGGTCCCAGTGGTTTTTCCACAATCTGTGGGATGGGAGGTCTCCTTTCAGGTTTGTTACCTCAGGTGTCTCAACCAAAGAGGAATTCCAAAGCAGAGCCCTGGGGAAGAGTGTAGGGACAACCCAATTATGGTTAAAAATTTGGGCCTAGGGGCATGGCAGGCCCAATATGCTGTCTCTTCATCCAGCCACTGAGAGGCCTTACTTTAGGACTGGACTCAGGCTGAGAGTCAAAATGTGTATTTGTGACCAATTGGCCTGCGAGCATGGGCGGGGCCACATGGGCCACACTGGTTTCAACTTCACTGAACTTTGGACAACATGCCAATCACAAGGTTTCTTGCCATGGGGAAGGAGGTCTGATTTCTGCATCATTTTCAACCCTGGGAAGTGGGTGGATTTAAGGTCTAGGTTCTAAATCCTGAAAACCGCAGTTGGGAAGAGATGATGACCTAAGGCCATGGTGGGTCTGATATGCTCAGTGTGCGGTCAGCTGCCTGGTTGTTGGTCAGGAGGTTCGGGCTCAGGTTGTGTCAGACATTGCATTAGTGTCCAGGTTCGACTTTATAATTTTGTTACAGTCGAGTGCCGTGTAGTTTTATCCTCATTTGTGGTGCCTGGGCAGCTAAGTACGCAAGATATTTTTTCTAGAGGGCAGGCAGAGTGCTGCATTGTGGGTCCAGAATTGCCAAAAGTGAGGGCTTCGGGGCCAGTAGTGTGAGGACAGAAATCTGAGAACACCAGCTAGACTCCGATGTCAGGCCGAGGGCAGGGCAGGTACCCCCTGCAGGTATGAACCAATATCTCATGCATCTGAAGTCACGGCGTGGATCAGACTTGGCTCAGGTTGGAGTTTCTGTGCATGACTGCCCCTTCATGAACGAAGCAAAGTCTTAAGGCTGTTAACGTTTTCCCACGTTGGGAGTAGTTCGATGCCCCCTTCAAGGTTTCCTTATTCGGGACATTTGAGACCTGTTGGGCAGCTCCAGGACATTTCCTATGGAATGACTCCAGAGCATTGTTCGAGGATGGATGCCAGGGAAGATTGCCTCGCATTCCAATTGTCTCCTAACAACAAGAAAGTTGAGATCTGATGGCTCTGCGGGAGACACCGGGAAGGCTGAGTTGAAATGGACTTTCCCGAGGTAAGGTCCTAAAGTGTGTTTGTGTCCATGGGGGCCTTGGAATGGGGCGGTGGCACCGGGACCCTGAAGTATTCTCCTAAACTTTTGACATAGCACCCATGCTCAAGTATCCTTGTGCAGATGAGGTTTGTTCTGATGGGTGCCTCAGGAAACCCCCTATGCTTGTATTGGAATTCAGGCTTTTGAGGAGACATGATTGTAAACCAAAGCTTGGATCCGATTATGGCCTAGGGTCATGTCTGGTTCCATCTTCTTCTCTGGGGACATCCATCTATGTCATGTGTGGAGATAGATGCTCAGCTGGTGTCAGACAGCCCTTGTTTGTCCCGGGAGACCTACACTCTTGGGATGGCCTCGGGGACTTTGCAGGGTTCTCCTAATATGTACGATATTGAACAATGGAATGGGCAGAATTTCCATGCATGGGGTAAGCACAGTCCTAATGTGTGGCTCCAGGGGCCCCATCCTGGAGGGTGTGTGGCCCTGGAATTTGAGGACAGAAAGCTGAAAACACAAACTCAGCTTAGGTTTGGGGACGTCGGTATGGCAGGCCCAATCTACAAACCATGAGAATAAAACTTCAGGATATGAAGAAAGAGCGAGTCTGAGGCGCTTGCTCAGGCTTTTGTCTCTGGATTTTGTATCAACCATGGCCTTGGAATGTGGGGAGGCCTCCTGGGCCATGGACAAATCTTCCTCTCTGTGGATATGGCCCAGTCCCAATGATTTTTCGTCAATCTGTGGGATGGGAGGTCTCCTTTCAGGTTTGATACCTCAGGTGCCCCAAACAAATAGGAATTCCAAAGCAGAGCCCTGGGGAAGAGAGAAGGGACTAGACAGTTGAGATCTGATGGCTCTGCGGGAGAAACCGGGGTGGCTGAGTTGAAATGGACTTTCTTGAGGATGGGGCCTAATGTGTGTTTGTGTCCATGAGGGCCTTGTAATGGAGGCTAGCCTGGAGGTTGTTTGGGTCCAGGCTGTGGGCACAGATGTCTGGAAACACAAACTCAGCTTATGAATGGCGCCTAGGGTATGGCAGGCCGGATGTACAGCCCAAGAGGGAGCTCCTGGGCCTCTGAAACAAGGGCGAGTGGGAGGCGTTCCTTCAGGCTTTTGTCTCTGGATGTTGTGTCCGGGATAGCCGTGGATTGGACGGGTGGCCTCAGGGAATATGGACGAGTATCCCTCTCTGGGTATTTGTCCCAGCTCCCAAGAGTTTGGCGTCATTTTGTGGGAAGGGTGGAGTCGTGTTGTCTGGCTCATGTGTCTCTCCAAGAAAGGGATTCGAGAGCAGAGCCCCAGGTACGGGCGGGGAGACTGGAAAACTCAAACAAGGTGAGGATTGGGTGCATAGCGGCCTGGCAAGCCCCATATATGGGCTCTTGGTCCAGGCCCTGACAGGCCTTACTTTGACATGGGGCTCACACTGAGGGTCACAGTGTGAATTTGTGCTGCTGCACTCACGGTTGGGCGTGGAATCAGGGGCCATGAAGGTTTCTCTCACCCTGAAGGTGTGACTCCATGCCAAGAGCAAGCTTTACAACCATGGGGAAGGAGGAGTTCTCTTTTGTGCTTGCGATACCCAGCTGTGTGGAGAATTGATATAATGTCTAGGTTCAGATATCTGAAAACCAAGGTTAGGAAGAGGTGACGGTATAAGACCATGGCGTGTCCGAAGTGCTGGGTGTGTGGCCAGCTGTCTCCTTGTCTGTCTCGACGTGTGGCATCAGGCTGTGTCAGATGGAGCATAAGTGCCCAGAGCAGCCTATCCAGGTCGGGTACCGTCGAGGCCCGAGCAGGTTGATCCTCATATGGGTTTTCTGGAGAACCCCACAGGGAAACCTTGTTCTTCCGTTGGGCAGACCCTGGGCTGGATTGTGGTTCTGGAGTTCCTAGTCCGGAGGGCTTGTTTGCCAGGAGTGTGAGGAAGGAAGTCTGAAAACACAAGCTAGCCTGAGGTTTGGGACCAAGGGCAGAGCAGGCCCACTCTGCAGAGGCTGTATCGAGATCTCCTGCACTGAGGTCATTTCAACTATGAGACGTGCCTCAGGCTAGAGTTTTTGTCCAGCATGGCCTCTTCCTTAAGGGTGTGGGGGCTTCATGACGCCAGGGATGTTTGCCTACGATGGGATTTGTGAACTACTCCAAACCTCAAGGTTTCCTTCTGCACGACAGTCGAGTCCTATTGGATGGTTCCAGGAGGTCCCATATGGAAACACTCGAGAGCAGGTGTCTAAGCATGGATGCCTGGGAACGCCACCTCATATTCCCACTCTTTAGTCAGGACAAGTCAGGCTCAATCTGCGGGCTCCTGGGTGAGCTACCCAGAGGGGAGAGTTGAAATGGACTCTCCTGAAGATGAGTCCTACTGTGGCTTGGTGGCCTGGGAGAACTTGGAATGTGGAGGGGGCTCAGGACTCTGCAGGATTCTCCAACCTGAGGTGTTTAACATGGCTCCAACAAGGAAGCTTTCATGTGGAGTCGAGAGGTGTTATGTTCAGTGCCTCAGGAAAGCCCCATATCCTGTTCTTCAAACCAAAGCCTCTGAGGAGTGACACCTGGACACCAAAGCAAGAGTTGAGATTAGGGCCTAAGGGCCTGTCCGGCTCAACCTTCTATCTCTGTTGACATCTGTGTGCATGCCTTGGTGGAAGTAGCTGCTCAGCTTGTGTCCGAATGCCCCTGTGTCTCCAGGGAGGCTCCCAGTAGTGGGATGTCCTTGAGGTTTCTCATATTCTGGAGGTGTGACGCCAAAGGAATGGACACAGTTTTCCAGGAGAGAGCAGGCACGGTCCTGTGGTCCAATGTGCTAGGTGTGCAGCCAGCTGTGTCGGTGTCTGATGGAAGGTCTGGGCTCAGGCTATTTGCGACAGAGCATCAGTGTTTAAGGTAGCCTATGCAATTGGGGTGTTGCCGACGGCCAAGCTCTTTGGTCCTCATTTGGGGTTCTGGGCAGCACCATAGACAATATTTTTCTCCTGGGAGGCAGGCAGAGTGCTTCATTGTGGCCCCAGAATTCCCAGGAGGGTGGGTTAGTGGGCCCGGAATGTGAGGACAGAAGTCTGAAAACACAAGCTAGGGTGAGGATTGGAGCCAAGGGCGGAGCAGGCCCACTCTGCAGAGGCTGAATCAAAATCTCCTTCATCTGAAGTCAGGCTGAGGATCAGTCGTTGGCTGAGGCTGGAGTATGTGTCCATGATGGCACCTTCATGAAGCAGGGGCCTCATGAGGCCAAGGAAGTTTTCCCACGCTGAGTTTGGAGGTTACCCCAACCACAAGGTTTCCTTCTGCGGGACATTCGAGTCCTGTTGCATGGCTCCAGGACATAGGATACAGAAGTAGTGGAGAACAGGGTTCGAAGGATGGATCCCTGAACAGCATGCCTCGCATTCCCTTTGGCCATTAGCCACAAGATATGTTTGATCTGCTGCCTCTGGGGCACGCTACCCAGGGGGCTACGTTGAAATGGCCTCTCCTGAGGATGCGTCGTAATTTGCGTTTGTGTCCATGGAGACCTTGGAATGTGCAGGTTGTCCTTGAGGTTTCTTATATTCTGGAGGTGTGACGCTAAAGGAATGGACACAGTTTCCCAGGAGAGAGCAGGCACGTTCCTGTGGTAATGCTCCAGAGGACCCAGCCTAGAGGCTGTGTTTGCCAGGGCTGTGGGGACAGATGTCTGAAAAAGCAAACTTGGTTCAGCTAGGGGCCAAGGTAATGGCAGGCCTGATCACCACTCCGTGAGGGGAGATCCTCTGGATATCAAAGGAGGGCAAGTGGGAGGCAGTTGCTCAGGCTTTTGTCTCTGGGTGTTGCGTTCACAGTGGCCGTTCAGGGTAGGGGTTGCTTCAGGGGCTGAGGAAGACCCTTCCTCTCGGGGGATTGTCCAAGCTCCCAAGTGTTTTGGTTCATTCTGTGGGAAGGGAAGAGTACTGTTTTCTGCCACAAGGGACCCCCCAAGAGAGGGACTCTAGAGCAAAGCAATGGGATCCCTCAACTGGAATACACACCATCTAGTTAGTCCTGGGTGCCTATGGGCATGGCAAGCCACATATGCGGGCTCTTGGTCCAGTCACTGAGAGGCGTTACTTGAATAAGAAACTCACGCTGAGGGTTACAATGTGTGTTGGTGCCGAAGGCGGCGCTCACGCATGGTCGTGGCCTCATGGGCCATGCCGTTTTTTTCTACACTGAAGGTTGGACTCACTGCCAGCAGCAAGGTTTCTTGCCATGGGGAAGGAGGGGTTCTGACTTGTGCATCAGGTTCCCCCCTGTGCAGGGATTGGAGATAAGTCTAGGATCCGAAGACTGAAAACCCAGGTTGGGAATGGATGGTGGACTAAGGCAGTGGCGGGTCCAATGTGCTGGGTGTGCAGCCAGCTGTTTCGGTGTCTGTTGGAAGGTCTGGGCTCAGGCTATTTGCGAAAGAGCATTAGTGTTTAAGGTAGCCTATGCAATTGGGGTGTTGCCGAGGGCCAAACAGTTTGATCCTCATTTGGGGTTTCTGGGCAGCACCATAGACAATGTTTTTCTCCTGGGTGGCAGGCAGAGTGCTTCATTGTGGCCCCAGAATTCCCAGTAGGGAGGGTTTGTGGGCCAGGAGTGTGAGGACGGAAGTCTGAAAACACAAGCTAGGGTGAGGATTGGAGCCAAGGGCAGAGCAGGCCCACTCTGCAGAGGCTGAATCAAAATCTCCTGCATCTGAAGTCAGGCTGAGGATCAGATGTTGGCTGAGGCCTGCGTATGTGTCTATGATGGCACCTTCATGAAGCGGGGGCCTGGAGGCCTGTCCATTTCAACCTTCTGTCTCTGGGGACACTGTCTGAGAGTCTAAGTGGATATAGATGCTCCGCTGGTGTCAGAGAGCCCCTCTTAGTCCAGGGTGGCCTACACTATTGATGACCTCAGGGGCCTTGGAGCTTTTCCCTAACCTGTAGGGTTGTGGTCAATGGATTGGGCACAATTTCCTTGGAGAGGGCAGGCACAATCTTTCGCTGTGGCTCCAGAGGCCCTAGCCTGGAGGTTGTGTGGGTCCAGGCTGTGGGCACAGAAGTCTGAAAACACAAACTCAGCTTATGCGTGGCGCCTAGCGTATGGCAGGCCGGATGTACAGCCCAAGAGGGAGCTCCTGGGCCTCTGAAACAAGGGCGAGTGGGAGGCGTTCCTTCAGGCTTTTGTCTCTGGATGTTGTGTCCGGGATAGCCGTGGATAGGAGGGGTTGCCTCAGGGACTATGGACGAGTATCCCTCTCTGGGTATTTGTCCCAGCTCCCAAGAGTTTGGGGTCATTTTGTGGGAAGGGTGGAGTTGTGTTTTCTGGCTCATGTGTCTCTCCAAGAAAGGGATTCCAGAGCAGAGCCCCAGGTACGGGCGGGGTGACCGGAAAACTCAAGCACTGGTGAGGATTGGGTGTATGGGGGCTTGGAAAGCAAGCATGCGCGGGGCCTCATGTGCCACACTGGTTTCAACTACACTGAACGTTGCACAACATGCCAACCACAAGGTTTCTTGCCCTGGGGAAGGATTTCTGATTTCTGCATTACGTTCAGACCTAGGCAGTGAATAGAGATAAGGTCTAGGTTCTAAAGCCTGAAAACCGAGGTGGAAAGAGATGACGTTCTAAGGCCATGGCGGCTCGATGTGCTCAGTGTGCGGCCAGCTGTCTTGGTGGGGCCAGGAGTTCTAGGTTCAGGCTGTGTCAGAAAGGGCATTAGTGCCCTGGTCAGCCTATGTATTTGGGGTACAGCCAAGGTAGGTGCAGGTTGATCCTCACTTGGGGTTACTTGGTAGCCCCAGAGGGCAATGTGTTTCTTCTGGAGGGCAGGCAGAGTGCTGCTTTGTAGTTCTGGATTGCCAAATTGGAGGGCTTCTTGGTCAGTAGTCTGAGGAAAGAAGTCTGAGAACACAAGCTAGGCTTAGGTTTCTGGGTGAGGACATGGCAGGCACAATCTACAGAACTGAATAGAGATCTCGTGCATCTGAAGTCATGGCGAGGATCAGACGATCGCTCAGGTTGGAATTTCTGACCCTGATAGCGCCCTCATGAAGGGGGGGATCACGAGGCCATGGCGGTTTTCCCACAATGGGAATTGTGAGAAGGTCCAAACTGCAAAGTGTCTTCTGCAGGACAATTGAGACCTGTTGTTGGCTCCAGACTAATGATTCTGAGCAGGGTTCTAAGGATGGATGGCTGGGTAGCCCACCTCGCATTCCAATTGTCTCCTAGCAACTAGACAGGTTAGTTCTGCTGGATCTAGGGGAGAAACCGAGGAAGCTGAGTTGAAATGGACTCTCCTGTAGATGGGTCCTATTGTGCTTTTGTGTCTTTGGAGACCTTGGAATGAAGCGGTGGCACTGGGGCTCTGAAGGGTTCTCCTAAACAGAGCCTTTAAAAAAGCTCCAACGTGCAAGTTTCCAATGAGTAGATGAGATATTTTCTGATGGGTGAGTCAAGAAACAGCCATATGATGGTTTTGAAATCCAGGAGAGATGCCTGGAGACAAAGCAATGGATATGATTAGTGCCTAGGGGCCTGTTCTTTCCTTTTAACCTCTGGGGACATCTGTCTATGGGTCTGAGTACAGGTAGGTGCTCAGATGGGCTCAGATTGCCCCTGTTTTACCTGGGAAGCCACCACTAATGACATGGATCAGGGAATTTGGAGGTTTATCCTATTAGAAGGGATGTGGCCATTGGAATAGGCACACACAATTCCCTTGGAGAGGGCAAGTACAGTCCTCAGGTTTGGCTCCAGGGGCCTGAGCCTGTAGGTTGTGTAGGCCAGGGCTGTTTGGACAGTTGTCTGAAAACACAAACTTGGCTTATGTTTCAGGTCATAGGTATGGCAGGACTTATCTACAGACCATGAGGAGAACATTTCGGGATTTGAGAAAAGGGCGAGTGTGAGGCTCTTGCTCAAGTTTTTGTCTCTGGATATCGTGTCACTCATGGTCGTGAAATTTCTGGATGACTTCATGGGAAATGGACGAGTAGTACTTCCTGGTGGTTTGACCCAGTCCAAAGCATTTGGGGTCACTCTGTGGGATGGAAGAATTCCGTTTTTTTTGTTTTTTTTTTTTTGAGGTTATTTTCTTTTTAACCTTAGGTGTCCCACCAAATGAGGGATTCCAGAGTAGAGCCCTGGGCGGGGGGTGACTGGACAATCAGAAATCTGGTTAAAAATTGGGGCTTAGGAACATATCAAGTCCATTATCACATCTAATGGTCCAGTCACTGAGAGGACTTACTAGAGGACAGGACTCATGCTGAGGGTCACAATGCGTGTTTATGCCCTTGTCGCACTCAAGAATGGGCGGGGCCTCAGGGTGAATGCTGGTTTCTCCTACACTGAACGTTGGACGACGTGCCAACCACAAGGTTTCTTACCATGGGTAAGGAGGTGTTCTGATTTCTGCATCACACTCACCCCAGGGCAGTGATTGGAGATAATGTCTCGGTTCTGAGGCCTGAAAAGTGAAGTAGGGAAGAGATGATGACCTAAGGCCATGGTGGGTCTTATGTGCTCAGTGTGCGGTCTGCTTTCCAGGTGTTGTTCAGGAGGTCCGGGCTCAGGTTGGGTCCGACAGTGCATTAGTGCCCAGGTTAGACTATATAATTTGGGTGAATTCTTGTGCTGTGGAGGTTTATCCTCATTGAAGGTGCCTGGGCAGCTCATGAGGCAATAATTTTTTCTAGAGGGCAGGCAGAGTGCTGCATTTTGGGTCCGGAATTGCCAAATTTGAGGGCTTCGGGGACAGGAGTGTGAGGACGGAAGTCTGAGAAGACAAGCTAGACTTGGGTTTCAGGCCGAGGGCACGGCAGGTACCCCCTGCAGATCTGAACCAATACTCATGCATCTGAAGTCAGGGCAAGGATCAGACGTTGGCTCTGGTCGGAGTTTCCGTGCATGACGGCCGCTTCATTAAGGGAGCGGAATCTCGAGGCCACTGAAGTTTCCCACGTTGGGAGTTGTGGGATGTCCCCTTCAAGGATTCCTTCTGCGGGAAAATTGAGACCTGTTGGACAGCTCCAGGACATCCCATATGGAATGACTCCAGAGTACAGTTCGAGGATGATGCATAGGAAGCCCGCCTCGCATTCCAATTGTCTCCTAGCAACAAGACAGTTTAGATCTGATGGCTCTGCGGGAGCAACCGGGGTGGCTGAGTTGAAATGGACTTTCCTGAGGATGGTTCCTAATGTGTTTTTGTGTCCATGAGGGCCTTGGAATGGGGCGGTGGCCCCGGGACCCTGAGTACTCTCCTATGCTTTGGATGGCTCCCATGCGCAGGTTTCCTTGTGGAGACGAGATGAGTTCTGCTAGGTGCCTCAGCAAAACCCCTATGCTCGTATTGGAATCAGGCTTTTGAGGAGACATGCCTGTAAACCAAGGCATTGGATCCTATTATGGCCTAGGGTCCTGTGTGGTTCAATCTTCTCCTCTGGGGACATCCATGTATAGTCTGAGTGGTGGTAGATTATCAGCTGGTGTCAGAAAGCCCTTGTTTGTTCCGGGCGACCTACACGATTGGGATGGCCTCAGGGACTTTGGAGGTTTCTCCTAATTTGTACGATTTTGGACAATGGAATGGGCAGAATTCCCATGGATTGGTAGGCACAGTCCTAATGTGTGGCTCCAGGGGCCCCAGCCTGGAGGGTGTGTGACCCTGGACTTTGAGCACAGAAGTCTGAAAACACAAACTCAGCCTAGGTTTGGGGACGTAGGTATGGCAGGCCCGATCTACAGAGCATGAGAAGAACTCTTCAGGATATAAAGAAAGTGCGAGTCTGAGGCGCTTGCTCAGGTTTTTGTCTCTGCATTTTGTATCAGCGATGGCACAATCTACCTACCTGAATTGAGATCTCGTGCATCTGAAGTCAGGGCGAGGATCAGACGATCGCTCAAGTTGGTGTTTCTGTCCCTGATGGCCCCTTCACGAAGGGGCGGCATCACGAGGCCATGGGGGTTTTCCCACGATGGGATTTGTGAGAAGCTCCAAACTGCAAAGTGTCTTCTGCAGGACAATTGAGACCTGTTGTTTGGCTCCAGGCCAATGATTCTGAGCAGGGTTCTAAGGATGCATGGCTGGGTAGCCCACCTCGCATTCCAATGGTCTCCTAGAAACAAGACAGGTTAGATCTGCTGGATCTGGGGGATCAACCGAGGAGGCTGAGTTGAAATGGACTCTCCTATGGATGGGTCCTAATGTGCTTTTGTGTCTATGGAGACCTTGGAATGAAGCGGTGGCACTTGGGCCCAGAAGGGTTCTCCAAAACAGAGGCTTTGACACAGCTCCAACGTGCAAGGTTCCCATGTGTAGATGAGATGTTTTCTGATGGGTGAGTCAAGAAACAGCCATATGCTGGTATTGAAATCCAGGCCTCTGAGGAGAGATGCCTGGAAACCAAAGCAATGGATATGATTAGTGCCTAGGGGCCTGTTCTTTCCTTTTTACCTCTGGGGACATCTGTCTATGGGTCTGAGTACAGGTAGGTGCTCAGATGGGCTCAGATTGCCCCTGTTTTACCTGGAAAGCCACCAATAATGAGATGGATCAGGGACTGTGGAGGTTTATCCTATTAGAAGGGATGTGGCCATTGGAATAGGCACACACAATTCCCTTGGAGAGGGCAAGTACAGTCCTCAGGTTTGGCTCCAGGGGCCTGAGCCTGTAGGTTGTGTAGGCAAGGGCTGTTTGGACAGTTGTCTGAAAACACAAACTTGGCTTATGTTTCAGGTCATAGGTATGGCAGGACTTATCTACAGACCATGAGGAGAACTTTTCGGGATTTGAGAAAAGGGCGAGTGTGAGGCTCTTGCTCAAGTTTTTGTCTCTGGATATCGTGTCACTCATGGTCGTGAAATTTCTGGATGACTTCATGGGAAATGGACGAGTAGTACTTCCTGGTGGTTTGGCCCAGTCCAAAGCGTTTGGGGTCACTCTGTGGGATGGAAGAAGTCCGGTTTTTTTTTTTTATGTTGTTTTCTTTTTAACCTCAGGTGTCCCACCGAATGAAGGATTCCAGAGTAGAGCCCTGGAGGGGGGGTGACTGGACAATCAGAAATCTGGTTAAAAATTGGGGCTTACGGACATATCAAGCCCATTATCACATCTAATGGTCCAGTCACTGAGAGGACTTACTAGAGGACAGGACTCATGCTGAGGGTCACAATGCGTGTTTATGCCCTTGTCGCACTCAAGAATGGGCGGGGCCTCAGGGTGAATGCTGGTTTCTCCTACACTGAACGTTGGACGACGTGCCAACCACAAGGTTTCTTACCATGGGTAAGGAGGTGTTCTGATTTCTGCATCACACTCACCCCTGGGCAGTGATTGGAGATAATGTCTCGGTTCTGAGGCCTGAAATCTGAGGTAGGGAAGAGATGATGACCTAAGGCCATGGCGGGTCTTATGTGCTCAGTGTGTGGTCTGCTTTCCGGGTGTTGGTCAGGAGGTTCGGGCTCAGGTTGTGTCCGACAGTGCATTAGTGCCCAGGTTAGACTATATAATTTGGGTGAAGTCGAGTGCTGTGGAGGTTTTTCCTCATTGAAGGTGCCTGGGCAGCTCATGAGGCAATAATTTTTTTCTAGAGGGCAGGCAGAGTGCTGCATTTTGGGTCCGGAATTGCCAAACTTGAGGGCTTCGGGGGCAGGAGTGTGAGGACGGAAGTCTGAGAAGACAAGCTAGACTTGGGTTTCAGGCCGAGGGCACGGCAGGTACTCCCTGCAGATCTGAAACAATACTCATGCATCTGAAGTCAGGGCGAGGATCATACGTTGGCTCAGGTCGGAGTTTCCGTGCATGACGGCCGCTTCATGAAGGGAGCGGAATCTCGAGGCCACTGAAGTATTCCCAGGTTGGGAGTTGTGGGATGTCCCCTTCAAGGATTCCTTCTGCGGGAAAATTGAGACCTGTTGGACAGCTCCAGGACATCCCATATGGAATAACTCCAGAGCACCGTTCGAGGATGGATGCATGGGAAGCCTGCCTCGCATTCCAATTGTCTCCTAGCAACGAGACAGTTTTGATCTGATGGCTCTGCGGGAGCGACCGGGGTGGCTGAGTTGAAATGGACTCCCCTGAGGATGGGTCCTAATGTGTTTTTGTGTCCATGAGGGCCTTGGAATGGGGCGGTGGCACCGGGACCCTGAAGTACTCTCCTATGCTTTGGACATGGCTCCCATGCACAGATTTCCTTGTGGAGACGAGATGAGTTCTGCTGGGTGCCTCAGCAAAACCCCTATGCTCGTATTGGAATCAGGCTTTGAGGAGACATGCCTGTAAACCAAGGCAATGGATCCTATTATGGCCTAGGGTCCTGTCTGGTTCAATCTTCTCCTCTGGGGACATCCATTTATGGTATGAGTGGAGGTAGATTATCAGCTGGTGTCAGACAGCCCTTGTTTGTTCCGGGCGACCTACACGATTGGGATGGCCTCAGGGACTTTGGAGGTTTCTCCTAATTTGTACGATTTGGACAATGGAATGGGCAGAATTCCCATGGATTGGTAGGTACCGTCCTAATGTGTGGCTCCAGGGGCCCCAGCCTGGAGGGTGTGTGGCCCTGGACATTGAGGATAGAAGTCTGAAAACACAATCTCAGTTAGGTTTGGGGACGTAGGTATGGCAGGCACGATCAACAAAACATGAGAAGAACTCTTCAGGATATAAAGAAAGTGCGAGTCTGAGGCGCTTGCTCAGGTTTTTGTCTCTGGATTTTGTATCAGCGATGGCACAATCTACAGACCTGAATCGAGATCTCGTGCATCTGAAGTCAGGGCGAGGATCAGACGATCGCTCAAGTTGGTGTTTCTGTCCCTGATGGCCCCTTCACGAAGGGGAGGCATCACGAGGCCAAGGAGTTTTCCCACGATGGGATTTGTGAGAAGCTCCAAACTGCAAAGTGTCTTCTGCAGGACAATTGAGACCTGTTGTTTGGCTCCAGGCCAATGATTCTGAGCCGGGTTCTAAGGATGCATGGCTGGGTAGCCCAACTCGCATTCCAATTGTCTCCTAGAAACAAGACAGGTTAGATCTGCTGGATCTGGGGGATCAACCGAGGAGGCTGAGTTGAAATGGACTCTCCTATGGATGGGTCCTAATGTGCTTTTGTGTCTATGGAGACCTTGGAATTAAGCGGTAGCACTGGGGCCCTGATGGGTTCTCCTAAACAGAGGCTTTGACACAGTTCCAACGTGCTAGTTTCCCATGTGTAGATGAGATGTTTTCTGATGGGTGAGTCAAGAAACAGCCATATGCTGGTATTGAAATCCAGGCCTCTGAGGAGAGATGCCTGGAAACCAAAGCAATGGATATGATTAGTGCCTAGGGGCCTGTTCTTTCCTTTTTACCTCTGGGGACATCTGTCTATGGGTCTGAGTACAGGTAGGTGCTCAGATGGGCTCAGATTGCCCCTGTTTTACCTGGGAAGCCACCACTAATGAGATCGATCAGGGACTTTGGAGGTTTATCCTATTAGAAGGGATGTGGCCATTAGAAATGGCACACACAATTCCCTTGGTGAGGGCAAGTACAGTCCTCAGGTTTGCCTCAGGGGCCTGAGCCTGTAGGTTGTGTAGGCCAGGGCTGTTTGGACAGTTGTCTGAAAACACAAACTTGACTTATGTTTCAGGTCATAGGTATGGCAGGACTTATCTACAGACCATGAGGAGAACTTTTCGGGATTTGAGAAAAGGGCGAGTGTGAGGCTCTTGCTCAAGTTTTTGTCTCTGGATATCGTGTCACTCATGGTCGTGAAATTTCTGGATGACTTCATGGGAAATGGACGAGTCTTACTCCCTGGTGGTTTGGCCCAGTGCAAAGCGTTTGGGGTCACTCTGTGGGATGGAAGAAGTCAGGTTTTTTTGTTGTTTTTTTTTTGATGTTGTTTTCTTTTTAACCTCAGGTGTCCCACCGAATGAGGGATTCCAGAGTAGAGCCCTGGGGGGGCGGGTGACGGGACAATCAGAAATCTGGTTAAAAATTAGGGCTTAGGGACATATAAAGGCCATTATCACATCTAATGTTCCATTCACTGAGAGGACTTACTAGAGGACAGGACTCATGCTGAGGGTCACAATGCGTGTTTATGCCCTTGTCGCACTCAAGAATGGGCGGGGCCTCAGGGTGAATGCTGGTTTCTCCTACACTGAATGTTGGACGACGTGCCAACCACAAGGTTTCTTACCATGGGTAAGGAGGTGTTCTGATTTCTGCATCACACTCACCTCTGGGCAGTGATTGGAGATAAGGTCTCGGTTCTGAGGACTGAAATCTGAGGTAGGGAAGAGATGATGACCTAAGGCCATGGCGGGTCTTATGTGCTCAGTGTGCGGCCTGCTTTCTGGGTGTTGGTCAGGAGGTCCGGGCTCAGGTTGTGTCCGACAGTGCATTAGTGCCCAGGTTAGACTATATAATTTGGGTGAAGTCGAGTGCTGTGGAGGTTTTTCCTCATTGAAGGTGCCTGGGCAGCTCATGAGGCAATAATTTTTTTCGAGAGGGCAGGCAGAGTGCTGCATTGTGGGTCCGTTATTGCCAAACTTGAGGGCTTCGGGGGCAGGAGAGTGAGGACGGAAGTCTGAGAAGACAAGCTAGACTTGGGTTTCAGGCCGAGGGCACGGCAGGTACTCCCTGCAGATCTGAACCAATACTCATGCATCTGAAATCAGGGCGAGGATCAGACGTTGGCTCAGGTCGGAGTCCGTGCATGACGGCTGCTTCATGAAGGGAGCGGAATCTCGAGGCCACTGAAGTTTTCCCACGTTGGAAGTTGTGGGATGCCCCCTTCAAGGATTCCTTCTGCGGGACAATTGAGACCTCTTGGACAGCTCCAGGACATCCCATATGGAATGACTCCAGAGCACCGTTCGAGGATGGATGCTTGGGAAGCCCGCCTCGCATTCCAATTGTCTCCTAGCAACAAGACAGTTTAGATCTGATGGCTCTGCGGGAGCGACCGGGGTGGTTGAGTTGAAATGGACTCCCATGAGGATGGGTCCTAATGTGTTTTTGTTTCCATGAGGGCCTTGGAATGGGGCGGTGGCACCGGGACCCTGAAGTACTCTCCTATGCTTTGGACATGGCTCCCATGCACAGGTTTCCTTGTGGAGACGAGATGAGTTCTGCTGGGTGCCTCAGCAAAATCCCCATGCTCGTATTGGAATCAGGCTTTTGAGGAGACATGCCTGTAAACCAAGGCAATGGATTCTATTATGGCCTAGGGTCCTGTCTGGTTCAATCTTCTCCTCTGGGGACATCCATTTATGGTATGAGTGGAGGTAGATTATCAGCTGGTGTCAGACAGCCCTTGTTTGTTCCGGGCGACCTACACGATTGGGATGGCCTCAGGGACTTTGGAGGTTTCTCCTAATTTGTATGATTTTGGACAATGGAATGGGCAGAATTCCCATGGATTGGTAGGCACAGTCCTAATGTGTGGCTCCAGGGGCCCCAGCCTGGAGGGTGTGTGGCCCTGGCCTTTGAGGACAGAAGTCTGTAAACACAAACTCAGCTTAGGTTTGGGGACGTTGGTATGGCAGATCCGATCTACAAACCATGAGAAGAACTCTTCAGGATATGAAGAAAGTGCGAGTCGGAGGCGCTTGCTCAGGTTTTTGTCTCTGGATTTTGTATCAGCGATGGCACAATCTACAGACCTGAATCGAGATCTCGTGCATCTGAAGTCAGGGCGAGGATCAGACGATCGCTCAAGTTGGTGTTTCTGTCCCTGATGGCCCCTTCACGAAGGGGAGGCATCACGAGGCCATGGAGTTTTCCCACGATGGGATTTGTGAGAAGCTCCAAACTGCAAAGTGTCTTCTGCAGGACAATTGAGACCTGTTGTTTGGCTCCAGGCCAATGATTCTGAGCAGGGTTCTAAGGATGCATGGCTGGGTAGCCCACCTCGCATTCCAATTGTTTCCTAGAAACAAGACAGGTTAGATCTGCTGGATCTGGGGGATCAACCGAGGAGGCTGAGTTGATATGGACTCTCCTATGGATGGGTCCTAATGTGCTTTTGTGTCTATGGAGACCTTGGAATGAAGCGGTGGCACTGGGGCCCTGAAGGGTTCTCCTAAACAGAGGCTTTGACACAGCTCCAACGTGCAAGTTTCCCATGTGTAGATGAGATGTTTTCTGATGGGTGAGTCAAGAAACAGCCATATGCTGGTATTGAAATCCAGGCCTCTGAGGAGAGATGCCTGGAAACCAAAGCAATGGATATGATTAGTGCCTAGGG
Organism: Mustela nivalis; assembly: GCF_964662115.1. Classification (NCBI taxonomy): domain Eukaryota; kingdom Metazoa; phylum Chordata; class Mammalia; order Carnivora; family Mustelidae; genus Mustela; species Mustela nivalis. The sequence goes on from NW_028135390.1 coordinate 94,136, forward strand.
GCCTGTTCTTTCCTTTTTACCTCTGGGGACATCTGTCTATGGGTCTGAGTACAGGTAGGTGCTCAGATGGGCTCAGATTGCCCCTGTTTTACCTGGGAAGCCACCACTAATGAGATGGATCAGGGACTGTGGAGGTTTATCCTATTAGAAGGGATGTGGCTATTGGAATAGGCACACAGAATTCCCTTGGAGAGGGCAAGTAAAGTCCTCAGGTTTGGCTCCAGGGGCCTGAGCCTGTAGGTTGTGTAGGCAAGGGATGTTTGGACAGTTGTCTGAAAACACAAACTTGGCTTATGTTTCAGGTCATAGGTATGGCAGGACTTTTCTACAGACCATGAGGAGAACTTTTCAGGATTTGAGAAAAGGGCGAGTGTGAGGCTCTTGCTCAAGTTTTTGTCTCTGGATATCGTGTCACTCATGGTCGTGAAATTTCTGAATGACTTCATGGGAAATGGACGAGTAGTACTTCCTGGTGGTTTGGCCCAGTCCAAAGCGTTTGGGGTCACTCTGTGGGATGGAAGAAGTCCGGTTTTTTTTTTTATGTTGTTTTCTTTTTAACCAAAGGTGTCCCACCGAATGAGGGATTCCAGAGTAGAGCACTGGGGTGGGGGGTGACTGGACAATCAGAAATCTGGTTAAAAATTGGGGCTTAGGGACATATCAAGCCCATTATCACATCTAATGGTCCAGTCACTGAGAGGACTTACTAGAGGACAGGACTCATGCTGAGGGTCACAATGCGTGTTTATGCCCTTGTCGCACTCAAGAATGGGCGGGGCCTCAGTGTGAATGCTGGTTTCTCCTACACTGAACGTTGGACGACGTGCCAACCACAAGGTTTCTTACCATGGGTAAGGAGGTGTTCTGATTTCTGCATCACACTCACCTCTGGGCAGTGATTGGAGATAAGGTCTCGGTTCTGAGGACTGAAATCTGAGGTACGGAAGAGATGATGACCTAAGGGTATGGCGGGTCTTATGTGCTCAGTGTGCGGTCTGCTTTCTGGGTGTTGGTCAGGAGGTCCGGGCTCAGGTTGTGTCCGACAGTGCATTAGTGCCCAGGTTAGACTATATAATTTGGGTGAAGTCGAGTGCTGTGGAGGTTTATCCTCATTGAAGGTGCCTGGGCAGCTCATGAGGCAATAATTTTATTCTAGAGGGCAGGCAGAGTGCTGCATTGTGGGTCCGTTATTGCCAAACTTGAGGGCTTCGGGGGCAGGAGTGTGAGGACGGAAGTCTGAGAAGACAAGCTAGACTTGGGTTTCAGGCCGAGGGCACGGCAGGTACTCCCTGCAGATCTGAAACAATACTCATGCATCTGAAGTCAGGGCGAGGATCAGACGTTGGCTCAGGTCGGAGTTTCCGTGCATGACGGCTGCTTCATGAAGGGAGCGGAATCTCGAGGCCATTGAAGTTTTCCCACGTTGTGAGTTGTGGGATGCTCCCTTCAAGGATTCCTTCTGCGGGACAATTGAGACCTGTTGGACAGCTCCAGGACATCCCATATGGAATGACTCCAGAGCACCGTTCGAGGATGGATGCTGGGAAGCCCGCCTCGCATTCCAATTGTCTCCTAGCAACAAGACAGTTTAGATCTGATGGCTCTGCGGGAGCGACCAGGGTGGTTGAGTTGAAATGGACTCCCATGAGGATGGGTCCTAATGTGTTTTTGTGTCCATGAGGGCCTTGGAATGGGGCGGTGGCACCGGGACCCTGAAGTACTCTCCTATGCTTTGGACATGGCTCCCATGCACAGGTTTCCTTGTGGAGACGAGATGAGTTCTGCTGGGTGCCTCAGCAAAATCCCCATGCTCGTATTGGAATCAGGCTTTTGAGGAGACATGCCTGTAAACCAAGGCAATGGATTCTATTATGGCCTAGGGTCCTGTCTGGTTCAATCTTCTCCTCTGGGGACATCCATTTATGGTATGAGTGGAGGTAGATTATCAGCTGGTGTCAGACAGCCCTTGTTTGTTCCGGGCGACCTACACGATTGGGATGGCCTCAGGGACTTTGGAGGTTTCTCCTAATTTGTATGATTTTGGACAATGGAATGGGCAGAATTCCCATGGATTGGTAGGCACAGTCCTAATGTGTGGCTCCAGGGGCCCCAGCCTGGAGGGTGTGTGGCCCTGGCCTTTGAGGACAGAAGTCTGTAAACACAAACTCAGCTTAGGTTTGGGGACGTTGGTATGGCAGATCCGATCTACAAACCATGAGAAGAACTCTTCAGGATATGAAGAAAGTGCGAGTCGGAGGCGCTTGCTCAGGTTTTTGTCTCTGGATTTTGTATCAGCGATGGCACAATCTACAGACCTGAATCGAGATCTCGTGCATCTGAAGTCAGGGCGAGGATCAGACGATCGCTCAAGTTGGTGTTTCTGTCCCTGATGGCCCCTTCACGAAGGGGAGGCATCACGAGGCCATGGAGTTTTCCCACGATGGGATTTGTGAGAAGCTCCAAACTGCAAAGTGTCTTCTGCAGGACAATTGAGACCTGTTGTTTGGCTCCAGGCCAATGATTCTGAGCAGGGTTCTAAGGATGCATGGCTGGGTAGCCCACCTCGCATTCCAATTGTTTCCTAGAAACAAGACAGGTTAGATCTGCTGGATCTGGGGGATCAACCGAGGAGGCTGAGTTGATATGGACTCTCCTATGGATGGGTCCTAATGTGCTTTTGTGTCTATGGAGACCTTGGAATGAAGCGGTGGCACTGGGGCCCTGAAGGGTTCTCCTAAACAGAGGCTTTGACACAGCTCCAACGTGCAAGTTTCCCATGTGTAGATGAGATGTTTTCTGATGGGTGAGTCAAGAAACAGCCATATGCTGGTATTGAAATCCAGGCCTCTGAGGAGAGATGCCTGGAAACCAAAGCAATGGATATGATTAGTGCCTAGGGGCCTGTTCTTTCCTTTTTACCTCTGGGGACATCTGTCTATGGGTCTGAGTACAGGTAGGTGCTCAGATGGGCTCAGATTGCCCCTGTTTTACCTGGGAAGCCACCACTAATGAGATGGATCAGGGACTGTGGAGGTTTATCCTATTAGAAGGGATGTGGCTATTGGAATAGGCACACAGAATTCCCTTGGAGAGGGCAAGTAAAGTCCTCAGGTTTGGCTCCAGGGGCCTGAGCCTGTAGGTTGTGTAGGCAAGGGATGTTTGGACAGTTGTCTGAAAACACAAACTTGGCTTATGTTTCAGGTCATAGGTATGGCAGGACTTTTCTACAGACCATGAGGAGAACTTTTCAGGATTTGAGAAAAGGGCGAGTGTGAGGCTCTTGCTCAAGTTTTTGTCTCTGGATATCGTGTCACTCATGGTCGTGAAATTTCTGAATGACTTCATGGGAAATGGACGAGTAGTACTTCCTGGTGGTTTGGCCCAGTCCAAAGCGTTTGGGGTCACTCTGTGGGATGGAAGAAGTCCGGTTTTTTTTTTTTATGTTGTTTTCTTTTTAACCAAAGGTGTCCCACCGAATGAGGGATTCCAGAGTAGAGCACTGGGGTGGGGGGTGACTGGACAATCAGAAATCTGGTTAAAAATTGGGGCTTAGGGACATATCAAGCCCATTATCACATCTAATGGTCCAGTCACTGAGAGGACTTACTAGAGGACAGGACTCATGCTGAGGGTCACAATGCGTGTTTATGCCCTTGTCGCACTCAAGAATGGGCGGGGCCTCAGTGTGAATGCTGGTTTCTCCTACACTGAACGTTGGACGACGTGCCAACCACAAGGTTTCTTACCATGGGTAAGGAGGTGTTCTGATTTCTGCATCACACTCACCTCTGGGCAGTGATTGGAGATAAGGTCTCGGTTCTGAGGACTGAAATCTGAGGTACGGAAGAGATGATGACCTAAGGGTATGGCGGGTCTTATGTGCTCAGTGTGCGGTCTGCTTTCTGGGTGTTGGTCAGGAGGTCCGGGCTCAGGTTGTGTCCGACAGTGCATTAGTGCCCAGGTTAGACTATATAATTTGGGTGAAGTCGAGTGCTGTGGAGGTTTATCCTCATTGAAGGTGCCTGGGCAGCTCATGAGGCAATAATTTTATTCTAGAGGGCAGGCAGAGTGCTGCATTGTGGGTCCGTTATTGCCAAACTTGAGGGCTTCGGGGGCAGGAGTGTGAGGACGGAAGTCTGAGAAGACAAGCTAGACTTGGGTTTCAGGCCGAGGGCACGGCAGGTACTCCCTGCAGATCTGAACCAATACTCATGCATCTGAAGTCAGGGCGAGGATCAGACGTTGGCTCAGGTCGGAGTTTCCGTGCATGACGGCTGCTTCATGAAGGGAGCGGAATCTCGAGGCCATTGAAGTTTTCCCACGTTGTGAGTTGTGGGATGCTCCCTTCAAGGATTCCTTCTGCGGGACAATTGAGACCTGTTGGACAGCTCCAGGACATCCCATATGGAATGACTCCAGAGCACCGTTCGAGGATGGATGCTGGGAAGCCCGCCTCGCATTCCAATTGTCTCCTAGCAACAAGACAGTTTAGATCTGATGGCTCTGCGGGAGCGACCAGGGTGGTTGAGTTGAAATGGACTCCCATGAGGATGGGTCCTAATGTGTTTTTGTGTCCATGAGGGCCTTGGAATGGGGCGGTGGCACCGGGACCCTGAAGTACTCTCCTATGCTTTGGACATGGCTCCCATGCACAGGTTTCCTTGTGGAGACGAGATGAGTTCTGCTGGGTGCCTCAGCAAAATCCCCATGCTCGTATTGGAATCAGGCTTTTGAGGAGACATGCCTGTAAACCAAGGCAATGGATTCTATTATGGCCTAGGGTCCTGTCTGGTTCAATCTTCTCCTCTGGGGACATCCATTTATGGTATGAGTGGAGGTAGATTATCAGCTGGTGTCAGACAGCCCTTGTTTGTTCCGGGCGACCTACACGATTGGGATGGCCTCAGGGACTTTGGAGGTTTCTCCTAATTTGTATGATTTTGGACAATGGAATGGGCAGAATTCCCATGGATTGGTAGGCACAGTCCTAATGTGTGGCTCCAGGGGCCCCAGCCTGGAGGGTGTGTGGCCCTGGCCTTTGAGGACAGAAGTCTGTAAACACAAACTCAGCTTAGGTTTGGGGACGTTGGTATGGCAGATCCGATCTACAAACCATGAGAAGAACTCTTCAGGATATGAAGAAAGTGCGAGTCGGAGGCGCTTGCTCAGGTTTTTGTCTCTGGATTTTGTATCAGCGATGGCACAATCTACAGACCTGAATCGAGATCTCGTGCATCTGAAGTCAGGGCGAGGATCAGACGATCGCTCAAGTTGGTGTTTCTGTCCCTGATGGCCCCTTCACGAAGGGGCAGCATCACGAGGCCATGGGGGTTTTCCCACGATGGGATTTGTGAGAAGCTCCAAACTGCAAAGTGTCTTCTGCAGGACAATTGAGACCTGTTGTTTGGCTCCAGGCCAATGATTCTGAGCCGGGTTCTAAGGATGCATGGCTGGGTAGCCCAACTCGCATTCCAATTGTCTCCTAGAAACAAGACAGGTTAGATCTGCTGGATCTGGGGGATCAACCGAGGAGGCTGAGTTGAAATGGACTCTCCTATGGATGGGTCCTAATGTGCTTTTGTGTCTATGGAGACCTTGGAATTAAGCGGTAGCACTGGGGCCCTGATGGGTTCTCCTAAACAGAGGCTTTGACACAGTTCCAACGTGCTAGTTTCCCATGTGTAGATGAGATGTTTTCTGATGGGTGAGTCAAGAAACAGCCATATGCTGGTATTGAAATCCAGGCCTCTGAGGAGAGATGCCTGGAAACCAAAGCAATGGATATGATTAGTGCCTAGGGGCCTGTTCTTTCCTTTTTACCTCTGGGGACATCTGTCTATGGGTCTGAGTACAGGTAGGTGCTCAGATGGGCTCAGATTGCCCCTGTTTTACCTGGGAAGCCACCACTAATGAGATCGATCAGGGACTTTGGAGGTTTATCCTATTAGAAGGGATGTGGCCATTAGAAATGGCACACACAATTCCCTTGGTGAGGGCAAGTACAGTCCTCAGGTTTGCCTCAGGGGCCTGAGCCTGTAGGTTGTGTAGGCCAGGGCTGTTTGGACAGTTGTCTGAAAACACAAACTTGACTTATGTTTCAGGTCATAGGTATGGCAGGACTTATCTACAGACCATGAGGAGAACTTTTCGGGATTTGAGAAAAGGGCGAGTGTGAGGCTCTTGCTCAAGTTTTTGTCTCTGGATATCGTGTCACTCATGGTCGTGAAATTTCTGGATGACTTCATGGGAAATGGACGAGTCTTACTCCCTGGTGGTTTGGCCCAGTGCAAAGCGTTTGGGGTCACTCTGTGGGATGGAAGAAGTCAGGTTTTTTTGTTGTTTTTTTTTTGATGTTGTTTTCTTTTTAACCTCAGGTGTCCCACCGAATGAGGGATTCCAGAGTAGAGCCCTGGGGGGGCGGGTGACGGGACAATCAGAAATCTGGTTAAAAATTAGGGCTTAGGGACATATAAAGGCCATTATCACATCTAATGTTCCATTCACTGAGAGGACTTACTAGAGGACAGGACTCATGCTGAGGGTCACAATGCGTGTTTATGCCCTTGTCGCACTCAAGAATGGGCGGGGCCTCAGGGTGAATGCTGGTTTCTCCTACACTGAATGTTGGACGACGTGCCAACCACAAGGTTTCTTACCATGGGTAAGGAGGTGTTCTGATTTCTGCATCACACTCACCTCTGGGCAGTGATTGGAGATAAGGTCTCGGTTCTGAGGACTGAAATCTGAGGTAGGGAAGAGATGATGACCTAAGGCCATGGCGGGTCTTATGTGCTCAGTGTGCGGCCTGCTTTCTGGGTGTTGGTCAGGAGGTCCGGGCTCAGGTTGTGTCCGACAGTGCATTAGTGCCCAGGTTAGACTATATAATTTGGGTGAAGTCGAGTGCTGTGGAGGTTTTTCCTCATTGAAGGTGCCTGGGCAGCTCATGAGGCAATAATTTTTTTCGAGAGGGCAGGCAGAGTGCTGCATTGTGGGTCCGTTATTGCCAAACTTGAGGGCTTCGGGGGCAGGAGAGTGAGGACGGAAGTCTGAGAAGACAAGCTAGACTTGGGTTTCAGGCCGAGGGCACGGCAGGTACTCCCTGCAGATCTGAACCAATACTCATGCATCTGAAATCAGGGCGAGGATCAGACGTTGGCTCAGGTCGGAGTTTCCGTGCATGACGGCTGCTTCATGAAGGGAGCGGAATCTCGAGGCCACTGAAGTTTTCCCACGTTGGAAGTTGTGGGATGCCCCCTTCAAGGATTCCTTCTGCGGGACAATTGAGACCTCTTGGACAGCTCCAGGACATCCCATATGGAATGACTCCAGAGCACCGTTCGAGGATGGATGCTTGGGAAGCCCGCCTCGCATTCCAATTGTCTCCTAGCAACAAGACAGTTTAGATCTGATGGCTCTGCGGGAGCGACCGGGGTGGTTGAGTTGAAATGGACTCCCATGAGGATGGGTCCTAATGTGTTTTTGTTTCCATGAGGGCCTTGGAATGGGGCGGTGGCACCGGGACCCTGAAGTACTCTCCTATGCTTTGGACATGGCTCCCATGCACAGGTTTCCTTGTGGAGACGAGATGAGTTCTGCTGGGTGCCTCAGCAAAATCCCCATGCTCGTATTGGAATCAGGCTTTTGAGGAGACATGCCTGTAAACCAAGGCAATGGATTCTATTATGGCCTAGGGTCCTGTCTGGTTCAATCTTCTCCTCTGGGGACATCCATTTATGGTATGAGTGGAGGTAGATTATCAGCTGGTGTCAGACAGCCCTTGTTTGTTCCGGGCGACCTACACGATTGGGATGGCCTCAGGGACTTTGGAGGTTTCTCCTAATTTGTATGATTTTGGACAATGGAATGGGCAGAATTCCCATGGATTGGTAGGCACAGTCCTAATGTGTGGCTCCAGGGGCCCCAGCCTGGAGGGTGTGTGGCCCTGGCCTTTGAGGACAGAAGTCTGTAAACACAAACTCAGCTTAGGTTTGGGGACGTTGGTATGGCAGATCCGATCTACAAACCATGAGAAGAACTCTTCAGGATATGAAGAAAGTGCGAGTCGGAGGCGCTTGCTCAGGTTTTTGTCTCTGGATTTTGTATCAGCGATGGCACAATCTACAGACCTGAATCGAGATCTCGTGCATCTGAAGTCAGGGCGAGGATCAGACGATCGCTCAAGTTGGTGTTTCTGTCCCTGATGGCCCCTTCACGAAGGGGAGGCATCACGAGGCCATGGAGTTTTCCCACGATGGGATTTGTGAGAAGCTCCAAACTGCAAAGTGTCTTCTGCAGGACAATTGAGACCTGTTGTTTGGCTCCAGGCCAATGATTCTGAGCAGGGTTCTAAGGATGCATGGCTGGGTAGCCCACCTCGCATTCCAATTGTTTCCTAGAAACAAGACAGGTTAGATCTGCTGGATCTGGGGGATCAACCGAGGAGGCTGAGTTGATATGGACTCTCCTATGGATGGGTCCTAATGTGCTTTTGTGTCTATGGAGACCTTGGAATGAAGCGGTGGCACTGGGGCCCTGAAGGGTTCTCCTAAACAGAGGCTTTGACACAGCTCCAACGTGCAAGTTTCCCATGTGTAGATGAGATGTTTTCTGATGGGTGAGTCAAGAAACAGCCATATGCTGGTATTGAAATCCAGGCCTCTGAGGAGAGATGCCTGGAAACCAAAGCAATGGATATGATTAGTGCCTAGGGGCCTGTTCTTTCCTTTTTACCTCTGGGGACATCTGTCTATGGGTCTGAGTACAGGTAGGTGCTCAGATGGGCTCAGATTGCCCCTGTTTTACCTGGGAAGCCACCACTAATGAGATGGATCAGGGACTGTGGAGGTTTATCCTATTAGAAGGGATGTGGCTATTGGAATAGGCACACAGAATTCCCTTGGAGAGGGCAAGTAAAGTCCTCAGGTTTGGCTCCAGGGGCCTGAGCCTGTAGGTTGTGTAGGCAAGGGATGTTTGGACAGTTGTCTGAAAACACAAACTTGGCTTATGTTTCAGGTCATAGGTATGGCAGGACTTTTCTACAGACCATGAGGAGAACTTTTCAGGATTTGAGAAAAGGGCGAGTGTGAGGCTCTTGCTCAAGTTTTTGTCTCTGGATATCGTGTCACTCATGGTCGTGAAATTTCTGAATGACTTCATGGGAAATGGACGAGTAGTACTTCCTGGTGGTTTGGCCCAGTCCAAAGCGTTTGGGGTCACTCTGTGGGATGGAAGAAGTCCGGTTATTTTTTTTATGTTGTTTTCTTTTTAACCAAAGGTGTCCCACCGAATGAGGGATTCCAGAGTAGAGCACTGGGGTGGGGGGTGACTGGACAATCAGAAATCTGGTTAAAAATTGGGGCTTAGGGACATATCAAGCCCATTATCACATCTAATGGTCCAGTCACTGAGAGGACTTACTAGAGGACAGGACTCATGCTGAGGGTCACAATGCGTGTTTATGCCCTTGTCGCACTCAAGAATGGGCGGGGCCTCAGTGTGAATGCTGGTTTCTCCTACACTGAACGTTGGACGACGTGCCAACCACAAGGTTTCTTACCATGGGTAAGGAGGTGTTCTGATTTCTGCATCACACTCACCTCTGGGCAGTGATTGGAGATAAGGTCTCGGTTCTGAGGACTGAAATCTGAGGTACGGAAGAGATGATGACCTAAGGGTATGGCGGGTCTTATGTGCTCAGTGTGCGGTCTGCTTTCTGGGTGTTGGTCAGGAGGTCCGGGCTCAGGTTGTGTCCGACAGTGCATTAGTGCCCAGGTTAGACTATATAATTTGGGTGAAGTCGAGTGCTGTGGAGGTTTATCCTCATTGAAGGTGCCTGGGCAGCTCATGAGGCAATAATTTTATTCTAGAGGGCAGGCAGAGTGCTGCATTGTGGGTCCGTTATTGCCAAACTTGAGGGCTTCGGGGGCAGGAGTGTGAGGACGGAAGTCTGAGAAGACAAGCTAGACTTGGGTTTCAGGCCGAGGGCACGGCAGGTACTCCCTGCAGATCTGAACCAATACTCATGCATCTGAAGTCAGGGCGAGGATCAGACGTTGGCTCAGGTCGGAGTTTCCGTGCATGACGGCTGCTTCATGAAGGGAGCGGAATCTCGAGGCCATTGAAGTTTTCCCACGTTGTGAGTTGTGGGATGCTCCCTTCAAGGATTCCTTCTGCGGGACAATTGAGACCTGTTGGACAGCTCCAGGACATCCCATATGGAATGACTCCAGAGCACCGTTCGAGGATGGATGCTGGGAAGCCCGCCTCGCATTCCAATTGTCTCCTAGCAACAAGACAGTTTAGATCTGATGGCTCTGCGGGAGCGACCAGGGTGGTTGAGTTGAAATGGACTCCCATGAGGATGGGTCCTAATGTGTTTTTGTGTCCATGAGGGCCTTGGAATGGGGCGGTGGCACCGGGACCCTGAAGTACTCTCCTATGCTTTGGACATGGCTCCCATGCACAGGTTTCCTTGTGGAGACGAGATGAGTTCTGCTGGGTGCCTCAGCAAAATCCCCATGCTCGTATTGGAATCAGGCTTTTGAGGAGACATGCCTGTAAACCAAGGCAATGGATTCTATTATGGCCTAGGGTCCTGTCTGGTTCAATCTTCTCCTCTGGGGACATCCATTTATGGTATGAGTGGAGGTAGATTATCAGCTGGTGTCAGACAGCCCTTGTTTGTTCCGGGCGACCTACACGATTGGGATGGCCTCAAGGACTTTGGAGGTTTCTCCTAATTTGTATGATTTTGGACAATGGAATGGGCAGAATTCCCATGGATTGGTAGGCACAGTCCTAATGTGTGGCTCCAGGGGCCCCAGCCTGGAGGGTGTGTGGCCCTGGCCTTTGAGGACAGAAGTCTGTAAACACAAACTCAGCTTAGGTTTGGGGACGTTGGTATGGCAGATCCGATCTACAAACCATGAGAAGAACTCTTCAGGATATGAAGAAAGTGCGAGTCGGAGGCGCTTGCTCAGGTTTTTGTCTCTGGATTTTGTATCAGCGATGGCACAATCTACAGACCTGAATCGAGATCTCGTGCATCTGAAGTCAGGGCGAGGATCAGACGATCGCTCAAGTTGGTGTTTCTGTCCCTGATGGCCCCTTCACGAAGGGGCAGCATCACGAGGCCATGGGGGTTTTCCCACGATGGGATTTGTGAGAAGCTCCAAACTGCAAAGTGTCTTCTGCAGGACAATTGAGACCTGTTGTTTGGCTCCAGGCCAATGATTCTGAGCAGGGTTCTAAGGATGCATGGCTGGGTAGCCCACCTCGCATTCCAATTGTTTCCTAGAAACAAGACAGGTTAGATCTGCTGGATCTGGGGGATCAACCGAGGAGGCTGAGTTGAAATGGACTCTCCTATGGATGGGTCCTAATGTGCTTTTGTGTCTATGGAGACCTTGGAATGAAGCGGTGGCACTGGGGCCCTGAAGGGTTCTCCTAAACAGAGGCTTTGACACAGCTCCAACGTGCAAGTTTCCCATGTGTAGATGAGATGTTTTCTGATGGGTGAGTCAAGAAACAGCCATATGCTGGTTTTGAAATCCAGGCCTCTGAGGAGAGATGCCTGGAAACAAAAGCAATGGATATGATTAGTGCCTAGGGGCCTCTTCTTTCCTTTTTACCTCTGGGGACATCTGTCTATGGGTCTGAGTACAGGTAGGTGCTCAGATGGGCTCAGATTGCCCCTGTTTTACCTGGAAAGCCACCAATAATGAGATGGATCAGGGACTGTGGAGGTTTATCCTATTAGAAGCGATGTGGCCATTGGAATAGGCACAGACAATTCCCTTGGAGAGGGCAAGTACAGTCCTCAGGTTTGGCTTCAGGGGCCTGAGCTTGTAGGTTGTGTAGGCCAGGGCTTTTTGGATCGTTGTCTGAAAACACAAACTTGGCTTATGTTTCAGGTCATAGGTATGGCAGGACTTATCTACAGAACATGAGGAGAACATTTCGGGATTTGAGAAAAAGGTGAGTGTTAGGCTCTTGCTCAAGTTTTTGTCTCTGGATATCGTGTCACTCAGGGTCGTGAAATTTCTGGATGACCTCATGGGAAGTGGACGAGTCGTACTTCCTGGTGGTTTGGTCCAGTCCAAAGCGTTTGGGGTCACTCTGTGGGATGGAAGAATTCTTTTTTTTTTGTTTTTGTTTTTTTTTTTTTGATGTTGTTTTCTTTTTAACCTCAGGTGTCCCACCGAATGAGGGATTCCAGAGTAAAGCCCTGGGGGGGGGGTGACTGGACAATCAGAAATCTAGTTAAAAATTGGGGCTTAGGGACATATCAAGCCCATTATCACATCTAAAGGTCCAGTCACAGAGACGACTTACTAGAGGACAGGACTCATGCTGAGGGTCACAATGCATGTATATGCCCTTGTCGCACTCAAGAATGGGCGGGGCCTCAGGGTGAATGCTGGTTTCTCCTACACTGAACGTTGGACGACATGCCAACCACAACGTTTCTTACCATGGGTAAGGAGGTATTCTGATTTCTGCATCAAACTCACCCCTGGGCAGTGATTGGAGATAATGTCTCGGTTCTGAGGCCTGAAAACGGAGGTAGGGAAGAGATGATGACCTAAGGCCATGGCGGGTCTTATGTGCTCAGTGTGCGGTCTGCTTTCCGGGTGTTGGTCAGGAGGTCCGGGCTCAGGTTGTGTCCGACAGTGCATTAGTGCCCAGGTTAGACTATATAATTTGGGTGAAGTCGAGTGCTGTGGAGGTTTATCCTCATTGAAGGTGCCTGGGCAGCTCATGAGGCAATAATTTTTTTGTAGAGGGCAGGCAGAGTGCTGCATTGTGGGTCCGTTATTGCCAAACTTGAGGGCTTCGGGTGCAGGAGTGTGAGGACGGAAGTCTGAGAAGACAAGCTAGACTTGGGTTTCAGGCCGAGGGCACGGCAGGTACTCCCTGCAGATCTGAAACAATACTCATGCATCTGAAGTCAGGGCGAGGTCAGACGTTGGCTCAGGTCGGAGTTTCCGTGCATGACGGCCGCTTCATGAAGGGAGCGGAATCTGAGGCCACTGAAGTTTTCCCACGTTGGGAGTTGTGGGATGCCCCCTTCAAGGATTCCTTCTGCGGGACAATTGAGACCTGTTGGACAGCTCCAGGACATCCCATATGGAATGACTCCAGAGCACCGTTCGAGGATGGATGCCTGGGAAGCCCGCCTCGCATTCCAATTGTCTCCTGGCAACAAGACAGTTTAGAGCTGATGGCTCTGTGGGAGCAACCGGGGTGGCTGAGTTGAAATGGACTTTCCTGAGGATGGTTCCTAATGTGTTTTTGTGTCCATGAGGGCCTTGGAATGGGGCGGTGACCCCGGGACCCTGAGTACTCTCCTATGCTTTGGATGGCTCCCATGCACAGGTTTCCTTGTGGAGACGAGATGAATTCTGCTAGGTGCCTCAGCAAAACCCCTATGCTCGTATTGGAATCAGGCTTTTGAGGAGACATGCCTGTAAACCAAGGCATTGGATCCTATTATAGCCTAGGGTCCTGTGTGGTTCAATCTTCTCCTCTGGGGACATCCATGTATAGTCTGAGTGTTGGTAGATTATCAGCTGGTGTCAGACAACCCATCTTTGTTCCGGGTGACCTACACAATTGGGATGGCCTCAGGGACTTTGGAGGTTTCTCCTAATTTGTACGATTTTGGACAATGGAATGGGCAGAATTCTCATGGATTGGTAGGCACAGTCCTAATGTGTGGCTCCAGGGGCCCCAGCCTGGAGGGTGTGTGGCCCAGGACTTTGAGGACAGAAGTCTGAAAACACAAACTCAGCTTAGGTTTGGGGACGTAGGTATGGCAGGACCAATCTACAAACCATGAGAAGAACTCTTCAGGATATGAAGAAAGAGCGAGTCTGAGGCGCTTGCTCAGGCTTTTGTCTCTGGATTTTGTATCAACGATGTCCGTGGTATATGGGGAGGCATCATGGGACATGGACGAATATTCCTCTCTGTGGATTTGGCCCGGTCCCAATTGTTTTTCGTCAAGCTGTGTGATGGAGGTCCCCTTTCAGGTTTGTTATCTTAGGTGTCCCAAAGAAAGAGGAATTCCAAGCAGAGCCCTAGGGAAGTGAGAAGGGACAACCCAAATATGGTTAAAAATTTGGGCCTAGGGGCATGCAAGGCCCAATATGCTGTCTCTTCATCAGCCACTGAGAGACCTTACTTGAAGACTGGTCTCAGGCTTAGGGTCACAATGTGTATTTGTGACCAATGTGTCCCGGGAGCATGGGCGGGGCCTCATGGGCCACACTGGTTTCAACTGCACTGGACTTTGGACAACATACCAATCACAAGCTCTCTTGCCATGGGTAAGGATTTCTGATTTCTGCATCATTTTCAAACCTGGGCAGTGGTTGGAAATAAGGTCTAGGTTCCGAAGCATGAAAACCGCACTTGGGAAGAGATGACGACCAAAGGCCATGGCGGGTCTGAAGTGCTCACTGTGCGGTCAGCCGCCTGGGTGTTGGTCAGGAGGTTCGGGCTCATTTGTGTCACACAGTGCATTAGTGCTCAGGTTAGACTATATATTTTGGGTACAGTCGAGTGCCGTGTAGGTTTATCCTCATTTGAGGTGCCTGGGCTGCTCATTAGGCCAGATATTTTTTTAGAGGGCAGGCAGAGTGCTGCATTGTGGGTACGGAATTGCCAAACTTGAGGGCTTCTGGGCCAGGAGTGTGAGGACAGAAGTCTGAGAACACAAGCTACACTTGGGCTTCAGGCCGAGGGCATGGCAGTTACCCCCCTGCAGATCTGAACCAATATCTCATGCATCTGAAGTCACGGCAAGGATCAGACGTTGGATCAGATTGGAGTTTCTGTGCAAGACTGCCCCTTCATGAACAGAGCGGAATCTCAAGGCCATGCAGGTTTTCCAACGTTGGGGTTGTGGGATGCCCCCTTTAAGGATTCCTTCTGCGGGATAATAGAGACATGTTGGGCAGCTCCAGGACATCCCATATGGAATGACGCCAGAGCAACTTTGAAGGATGGATGCCAGGGAAGCCCGCCTCGCATTCCAATTGTCTCATAGCAACAAGAGAGTTGAGATCGGATGGCTCTGCGGGAGAAACCTTGGTGGCTGTGTTGAAATGGACTTTCCTGAGGATGGGGCCTAATATGTGTTTGTGTCCATGAGGGCCTTGGAATGGGGAGGTGGCACCAGGACCCTGAAGTATTCTCCTAAGCTTTTGACATAGCTCCCATGCACAAGTTTCAATTTGGAGACGAGATTTGTTCTGATGGGTGCCTCAGGAAACCCCTTATGATGGTATTGGAATTCAGGCTTTTGAGGAGACATGCCTGTAAACGAAAGCAATGGATCCGATTATGGCCTACGGCCTGTCTGGTTCAATCTTCTTCTCTGGGGATATCCATCTATGGAATGAGTGGAGGTAGATGCTCACCTGGTGTCAGACCGCCCTTGTTTGTCCCCGGAGACCTACAGTATTGGGATGGCCTCGGGGACTTTGGAGAGTTCTCCTAATTCGTATGATTTTGGACAATGGAATGGGCAGAATTCCCATGGATTGGGTAGGCACAGTCCTAATGTGTGGCTCCAGGGGCCCCAGCCTGGAGGGTGTGTGGCCCAGGACTTTGAGGACAGAATTCTGAAAACACAAACTCAGCTTAGGTTTGGGGACGTAGGTTTGGCAGGCCCAATCTACAAACCATGAGAAGAACTCTTCAGTTGATGAAGAAAGAGCGATTCTGAGGAATTGCTCAGGCGTTTGTCTCTGGATTTTGTATCAACGATGGCCGTGGAATGTTGGTAGGCCTCATGGGCCATGGACGAATCTTCCTCTCTGTGGATTTGGCCCAGTCCCAATTTTTTTCGTCAATCTGTGGGAAGGGAGGTCTCCTTTCAGGTTTATTACCTCAGGTGTCCGAACCAAAGAGGAATTCCAAAGAGGAGGCCTGGGGAAGAGTGAAGGGACAAACCAAACTATGGTTAAAAATTGGGGCCTATGGGCATGGCAGGCCCAATATGCTGTCTCTTCATCCAGCAACTGAGGCCTTACTTGATAACTGGGCACAGGCTGAGGGTCACAATGTGTGTTTGTGACCAATGTGGCCTGCGAGCATGGGCGCGGCTCATGGGCCACTCTGGTTTCAACTACACTGGAATTTGGACAACATGCCAATCACAAGGTCTCTTGCCATGGGGAAGGTGTTCTGATTTCTGCATCATTTTCAACCCTGGGCAGTGGTTGGAGATAACGTCTAGGTCCTGAAGCCTGAAAAGAAGCAGTTGGGAAGAGATGACGACCTAAGGCCATGGCGGGTCTGATAAGCTCAGTGAGCGGTCAGCTGCCTGGGTTTTGGTCAGGAGGTTCTGGCTCAGGTTGTGTCAGACAGTGCATTAGTGCCCAGGTTAGACTATAAAATTTGGTACAGTCGAGTGCCGTGTAGGTTTATCCTCATTTGCGGTGCCTGGGCAGCTCATTAGGCATGATATTTTTTCTAGAGGGCAGGCAGAGTGCTGCATTGTGGTTCCGAAATTGACAAAAGTGAGGGCCTCTGGGCCAGGAGTGTTAGGACAGGAGTCTGAGAACACAAGCTCGACTTTGGCTTCAGGCCGAGGACACGGCAGGTACACCCGCAGATCTGAACAAATATCTCAAGCATCTGAAGTCACGGCGAGGATCAGACGTTGGCTCAGGTTGGAGTTTCTCTGCATGACTGACCCTTCATGAACGGAGCGGAATCTCAAGGCCGTGGAGGTTTTCCCACGTTGGGAGTTGTGGGATGCCCCCTTCAAGGATTCCTTCTGCAGGACAATTGAGACCTGTTGGGCAGCTCCAGGACATCCCATATGGAATGACTCCATCGCACCATTGGAGGATGGATGGCCGGAAGCCTGCCTCGCATTCCAATTGTCTCCTAGCAATACATTTGAGATCGGATGGCTCTGTGGGAGCAACCGGGGTGGCCTAGATGAAATGGACTTTCCTGAGCTTGGGGTCTAATGTGTGTTTGTGTCCATGGGGGCCTGGAATGGGGCGGTGGCACCGGGACCCTGAAGTATTCTCCTGAGCTTTTGACATAGCTCCCATGCACAAGTTTCCTTTTGGAGACGAGATTTGTTCTGATGGGTGCCTCGGGAACCCCTTATGCTGGTATTGGAATCCTGGCTTTTGAGGAGACATGCCTGTAAACCAAATCAATGGATCCGATTATGGCCTAGGGTCCTGTCTGGTTCAATCTTATTCTCTGGTGATATCCATCGAAGGAATGTGTGGAGGTAGATGCTCAACTGGTGTCAGACCTCCCTTGTTTGTCCCCGGAGACCTACACTATTGGGATGGCCTCGGGGTCTTTGGAGAGTTCTCTTAATTTTTAAGATTTTGGACAATGGAATGGGGAGAATTCCCATGGATTGGGCAGGCACAGTCCTAATGTGTGGCTCCAGGGGCCCCAGCCTTGACGGTGTGTGGCCCAGGACTTTGAGGACAGAAGTCTGAAAACCCAAACTCAGGTTAGGTTTGGGGACGTAGGTATGGCAGCCCAATCTACAAACCATGAGAAGAACTCTTCAGGATATGAAGAAAGAGTGATTCTGAGGAACTTGCTCAGCCTTTAGTCTCTGGATTTTGTATCATCGATGGCCGTGGAATGTGGGGAGTCCTCATGGGCCATGGACGAATTTTCCTCTCTGTGGATTTGGCCCGACCCAAATTGTTTTACGTCAATCTGTGGAATGGGAAGACTCCTTTCAGTTTCATTACCTCAGGTGTCGAACAAAAGAGGAATTCCAAAGCAGAGCCCTGTGAAAGAGTGAAGGTACAACCCAAACTATGGTAAAAATTGCGGCCTAGGGGCATGGCAGGCCCAATATGCTGTCTCTTCATCCAGCCACTGAGAGGCCTTACTTGAGGACTGAGCTAAGGCTGAGGGTCACAATGTTTGTTTGTGATCAATTTTCCCCGCGAGCATGGGCGGGGCCTCATGGGCCACACTTTTTTCAACTACACTGAACTTTGAACAACATGCCAATCAAAAGGTCTCTTGCCATGGGGAAGGAGTTCTGATTTCTGCATTATTTTCAACCCTGGGCAGTGGTTGTAGATAATGTCTAGATTCTGAGTCCTGAACCGTAGTTAGGAAGAGATGACGAACTAAAACCATGGCAGGTCTGATTTGCTCACTGTGCGGTCAGCTGCCTGGGTTTTGGTCAGGAGGCTCAGCTTCAGGTTGTGTCAGACAGTGTATTAGTGCCCAGGATAGACTATATCATTTGGGTACAGTCGAGTTCCGTGTAGGTTTATCCTCATTTGAGGTGCCTGGGCAGCTCAATAGGCAAGATATTTTTTCTAGAGGGCAGGCAGAGTGCTGCATTGTGGGTCCGTAATTGCCAAACTTGAGGGCTTCTGGGCCAGGAGTGTGAGGACAGAAGTCTGAGAACACAAGCTCGAATTGGGCTTCAGGCCGAGGACACAGAAGGTACACCCGCAGATCTGAACCAATATCTCAAGCATCTGAAGTCACAGCGAGGATCAGACGTTGGCTCAGTTTGGAGTTTCTGTGCATGACTGCCTCTTCATGAACGGAGCGGAATCTCAAGGCCTTGGAGGTTTTGCCACGTAGGGAGTTGTGGGATGCCCCCTTCAAGGATTCCTTCTGCCTGACAATTGAGACCTGTTGAAGAGCTCCAGGACATGCCATATGGAATGACTCCAGAGCAGCGTTGGAGGATGGATGCCAGGGAAGCCCGCCTCGCATTCCAATTGTCTCCTAGAAACAATACAGTTGAGATCGGATACCTCTGCGGGAACAACAAGGGTGGCTGTTGAAATGGACATTCCTGAGGATGGGTCCTAATGTGTGTTTGTGTCCATGAGGGCCTTGGAATGGGGCGGTGGCACCGGGACCCTGAAGTATTCTCCCAAGCTTTCTACATAGCTCCAATGCATAAGTTTCCTTGTGGAGACGAGATTTGTTCTGATGGGTGCCTCCGGAAACCCCCTATGCTGGTATTGGATTCCAGACTTTTGAGGAGACATGCCTGTAAACCAAAGCAATGGTTCCGATTATGGCCTAGGGTCCTGTGTAGTTCAATTTCTTCTCTGGGGACATCCATCTATGGTATGAGTGGAGGTAGATTTCAGCTGGTGTCAGACCGCCCTTGTTTATGCTGGGAGACCTATACTTTTGGGATGGCCTCGGGTACATTGGAGAGTCTGCTAATTTGTACGATTTTGGAAAATGTAGTGGGCAGAATTCCCACGTATTGGGTAGGCACAGTCCTAATATGTGGCTCCAGGGGCCCCAGCCTGGAGGGTGTGTGGCCCAGGACTTTGAGGACAGAAGTCTGAAAACACAAACTCAGCTTAGGTTTGGGGACGTAGGTATGGCAGGCCGAATCTACAAACCATGAGAAGAACTCTTCAGGATATGAAGAAAGAGCGAATCTGCGGCACTTCCTCAGGCTTTTGTCTCTGGATTTTGTATCAACGATGGCAGTGGAATGTGGGGAGGCCTCATGGTCCATGGACGAATCTTCCTATCTGTGGATTTGGTCCAGTCCCAATTGTTTTTCGTCAAGCTGTGGGATGGGAGGTCTCCTCTCAGTGTTGTTACCTAATGTGCCCCCACCAAAGAGAAATTGCAAACCAGAGACCTAGGGAAGAGTGAAGGGACAACCCAAACTATGGTTAAAAATTGGGGCATATGGGCATGGCAGGCCCAATATGCTGTCTCTCCATCCAGCCACTGAGAGGACTTACTTGAGGACTGGGCTGAGCTGAGAGTCACAATGTGTGTTTGTGACCAATGTGGCCCGCGAGCATGGCCGGGTGCTCATGGGCTACACTGGTTTCAACTACACTGAACTTTGGACAAGATGCCAATCAGAAGGTCTCTTGCCATGGTGAAGGAGTTCTGATTTCTGCATCATTTTCAACCCTGGGCAGTGGTTGGAGATAAGGTCTAGGTTCTGAAGCCTGAATACCGCTGTTGGGAAGAGATGACGACCTAGGCCTTGGCGGGACTGATGTGCTCACTGTGCGGTCAGCTGCTGGGTCTTGGTCAGGAGGCTCAGCTTCAGGTTGTGTCAGACAGTGTATTAGTGCCCTAGTTAGACTATATAATATGGGTACCGTCGAGTGCCGTGTAGATTTATTCTCATTTGAGGAGCCTGGGCTGCTCATTAGGAAAGATATTTTTTCTAGAGGGCAGGCAGAGTGCTGCATTGTGGGTCCGGAATTGCCAAACATGAGGGCTTCTGGGCCAGGAGTGTGAGGACAGAAGTCTGAGAACACAAGCTCGAATTGGGCTTCAGGCCGAGGACACAGAAGGTACACCCGCAGATCTGAACCAATATCTCAAGCATCTGAAGTCACGGCGAGGATCAGACGTTGGCTCAGGTTGGAGTTTCTGTGCATGACTGCCCCTTCATGAACGGAGCGGAATCTCAAGGCCTTGGCGGTTTTCCCACGTAGGGAGTTTTGGGATGCCCCCTTCAAGGATTCCTTCTGCCTGACAATTGAGACCTGTTGGGCAGCTCCAGGACATGCCATATGGAATGACTCCAGAGCAGCATTGGAGGATGGATGCCAGGGAAGCCCGCCTCGCATTCCAATTGTCTCCTAGAAACAATACAGTTGAGATCGGATAGCTCTGCGGGAACAACAAGGGTGGCTGTTGAAATGGACATTCCTGAGGATGGGTCCTAATGTGTATTTGTGTCCATGAGGGCCTTGGAATGGGTCAGTGGCACCGGGACCCTGAAGTATTCTCCAAAGCTTTTGACATAGCTCCAATGCACAAGTTTCCTTGTGGAGACGAGATTTGTTCTGATGGGTGCCTCCGGAAACCCCCTATGCTGGTATTGGATTCCAGACTTTTGAGGAGACATGCCTGTAAACCAAAGCAATGGTTCCGATTATGGCCTAGGGTCCTGTGTAGTTCAATTTCTTCTCTGGGGACATCCATCTATGGTATGAGTGGAGGTAGATTTCAGCTGGTGTCAGACCGCCCTTGTTTGTCCCGGGAGACCTACACTATAAGCAGGGACTCAAGAATTTGTAGGTTCCTCTTATTTTGTACGATTTTAGACAATGGAATGTGCAGAATTCCCATGGATTTGTTAGGAACAGTCCTAATGAGTGGCTCCAGGGGCCCCAGCCTGGAGGGTGTGTGACCCAGGACTTTGAGGACAGAAGTCTGAAAACACAAACTCAGCATAGGTTGGGGACGTACGTATGGGTGGCCCAATCTACAAACCATTAGAAGAACTCCTCAGGATATTAAGAAAGACCAAATCTGAGGCGCTTGCTCATGCTTTTGTATCTGGATTTTGTATCAACGATGGCCGTGGAATGTGGGGAGGTCTCATGGGCCATGGACGAATCTTCCTCTCTGTGGATTTGGCCCGGTCCCAATTGTTTTTCGTCAAGCTGTGAGATGGGGGGTCTCTTTTCAGGTTTGTTACCTCAGGTGTCCCAACAAAAGAGGCATTCCAAAGCAGAGCCAACAGGAAGAGTGAAGGGACAAGCCAATCTATGGTTAAAAATTGGGGCCTAGTGGCATGGCAGGCCCAATATGCTGTCTATACATCCAGCTTCTGAGAGCCCTTAATTGAGGACTGGTCTAAAGCTGAGGGTCACAATGTGTGTTTATGACCAATGTAGCCCACGAGCATGGGCGGGGCCTCATGGGCCACACTGGTTTCAACTTCACTGAACTTTGGACAACATGCCAATAACAAGGTTTCTTGCCATGGGGAAGGAGTTCTGATTTCTGCATCATTTTCAACCCTGGGCAGTGGTTGGAGATAAGGTCTAGGTTCTGAAACCTGAAAACCGCAGTTGGGAAGGGATGACGAACGAAGGCCATGGCAAGTCTGATGTGCTCACTGTGCGGTCAGCTGCCTGAGTGTTGGTCAGGAGGTTCGGGCTCAGGTTGTGTCAGACAGTGCATTAGTGTTCAGGTTAGACTATATAATTTGGGTACAGTCGAGTGCCGTGTAGGTTTATCCTCTTTTGAGGTGCCTGGGCAGCTCATTAGGCAAGATATTTTTCATAGAGTGCAGGCAGAGTGCTGCATTGTGGGTCCGGAATTGCCAAACTTGAGGGCTTCTGGGCCAGGAGTGTGAGGACAGAAGTCTGAGAACACAAGCTAGACTTGGGCTTCAGGCCGAGGGCACGGCAGGTACCCCCTGCATATCTGAACCAATATCTCATGCATCTGAAGTCACCGCGAGGAACAGACGTTGGCTCAGGTTGGAGTTTCTGTGCATGACTGCCCCTTCATGAACGGAGCGGAATCTCAAGGCCATGGAGGTTTTCCCACGTTGGGAGTTGTGGGATGCCCCTTTTAAGAATTATATCTGTGGGTCATTTAAGATCCTGTTGAGCAGCTCCAGGATATCCCATTTGGAATGACTCCAGAGCACCTTTCGAGGATGGATGCCAGGGTAGCCGCATCCCATTACAATTGTCTCCTAGCAACAAGACAGTTGAGATCAGATGGCTCTGGGCGAGCAACCGGGGTGGCTGAGTTGAAATGGACTTTCCTGATGATGGGACCTAATGTGTGTTTGTGTCCATGAGGGCCTTGGAATAGGGCGGTGGCACCGGGACCCTGAAGTATTCTCCTAAGCTTTTGGCATAGCTCCCATGCACAAGTTTCCTTGTGGAGAGGATAATTGTTCTGATGGGTGCCTTGGAAACCCCTTATGCTGGTATTGGAATCCAGGCTTTTGAGGAGACATGCCTGTAAACCAAAGCAATGGATCCGATAATGGCCTAGGGTCCTGTATGGTTCAATCTTCTTCTCTGGGGACATCCATCTATGGTATGAGTGGAGGTAGATTCTCAGCTGCTGTCAGACCGCCCTTTTTTGTCCCCGGAGACCTATACTATTGGGATGGCCTCGGGGATTTTGGGGGGTTCTCCTAATTTGTACGATTTCAACAATGGAATGGGCAGAATTCCCATGGATTGGGTAGACACAGTCCTAATTAGTGGCTCTAGGGGCCCCAGCCAGGAGGGTGTTTGGCCCAGGACTTTGAGGACAGAAGTCTGAAAACACAAACTCAGCATATGTTTGGGGACGTGGGTATGGCAGGCCCAATCTACAAACCATGAGAAGAACTCTTCAGGATATGAAGAAAGAATTAATCTGAGGCGCTTGCTCAGGCTTTCGTCTCTGGATTTTGTATCAACGATGGCCGTCGAATGTGGGGAGGCCTCATGGGCCATGGATGAATCTTCCTCTCTGTGGATTTGTTCTGGTCCCAATTGTTTTTCGTCAAGCAGTGGGATGGGAGGTCTCCTTTAAGGTTGGTTACCTCAAGTGTAACAACCAAGAGGAAATCCAAAGCAGAGCCCTAGGGATGAGTGAAGGGACAACCCAAACTATGGTTAAAATTGGGGCCTAGGGGCATGGCACGCCCAATATGCTGTCTCTTTATCCAGCCACTGAGAGGTCTTACTTGAAGACTGGGCTTAGGCTGAGAGTCACAATGTATGTTTGTGACCAATGTGGCCCACGAGCATGGCCGGGGCCTCATGGGCTACACTGGTTTCAACTACACTGAACTTTGGACAAGATGCCAATCACAAGGTCTCTTGCCATGGGGAAGGTGTTCTGATTTCTGCATCATTTTCAACCCTGGGCAGTGGTTGGAGATAAGGTCGAGGTTCTGAAGCATGAAAACGGCAGTTGGGAAGAGATGACAACCTAAGGCCATGACGGGTCTGATGTGCTCACTGTGCGGTCAGCTGCCTGGGTGTGGGTCAGGAGGTTCGGGCTCAGGTTGTGTCAGACAGTGCATTAGTGTTCAGGTTAGACTATATAATGTGGGTACAGTCGAGTGCAGTGTAGGTTTATCCTCATTTGAGGTGTCCAGGCAGCTCATTAGGCAAGATATTTTTTCTAGAGGGCAGGCAGAGTGCTGCATTGTGGGTCCGGAATATACAAACTTGAGGACTTCTAGGTCAGGAGTGTGAGGACAGAAGTTTGAGAATACAAGCTAGACTTGGGCTTCAGGCCGAGGGCAGGGTAGGTACCCCCTGCAGATCTGAACTAATATCTCAAGTATCTGAAGTAATGGCGAGGATCAGACGTTGGCTCGGGTTGGAGTTTCTGTGCATGACTGCCCCTTCATGAACGGAATGGAATCTCAAGGCCATGTAGGTTTTCCCACGTTGGGAGTTCTGGGATGCCCACTTCAAGGATTCCTTCTGCGGGACAATTGAGACCTGTTGGGCAGCTCCAGGATATCCAATATGGAATGACTCCAGAGCACCGTTCGAGGATGGATGCCAGGGAAGCCAGCCTCGCATTCCAATTTTTTTCTAACAACAGGCAGTTGAGATCGGATAGCTCTGCGGGAGCAACCGGGGTGGCTGAGTTGAAATGGACTTTCCTGAGTATGGGGCCTAATGTGTGTTTGTGTCCATGAGGGCCTTGGAATGGGGCGGTGGCACCAGGAACCTGAAGTATTCTCCTAAGCTTTGACATAGCTCCCATGGACAAGTTTCCTTGTAGAGGCGAGATTTGTTCTGATGGGTGCCTCAGGAAACCCCCTATGCTCGTATTGGAATCCAGGCTTTTGAGGAGACATGACTGTAAACCAAAGCAATGGATCCGATTTGGCCTAGGGTCCTGTCTGGTTCAATCTTCTTCTCTGGGGACATCCATCTATGATATGAGTGGATGTAGATGCTCAGCTGCTGTCAGACTGCCCTTGTTTGTCCCAGGAGACCTATACTATTGGGATGGCCTTTGGGACATTGGAGGGATCTCCTGATTTGTACGATTCTTGGCAATGGTATGGGCAGAATTCCCATGGATGTAGGCACAGTCTAATGTGTGGCTCCAGAGGCTCCAGCCGGGAGGGTTTGCCCCAGGTCTTTGAGGACGGAAATCTGAAAACACAAACTCGGCTTAGGTTTGGGACGAAGGTATGGCAGGCCCAAACTAAAAACCCATGAGAAGAACTCTTCAGAATATGAAAAAGAGCGAGTCAGAGGTGCTTGCTCAGGATTTTGTCTCTGGATTTTTTATCAACGATGGCCGTGGAATGTTGGAGGCCTCATGGGCCATGGATGAATCTTCCTCTCTGTGGATTTGGTCCGGTCCGAATTCTTTTTCATCAATCTCCTTTCAGGTTTGTTACCTCAGGTGTCCCAACCAAAGTGGAATTCCAAAGCAGAGCCCTGGGGAAGAGTGAAGGGACAACCCAAACTATGGTTAAAAATTGTGGCTAGGGGCATGGCAGGCCCTATATGCTGTCTCTTCATCCAGCCACTGAGAGGCCTTACTTGAGGACTGGGCTCAGGCTGTGTTTGTGACCAATGTGACCCGCGATCATGGGCGGGGTCTCATGGGCCACACTGGTTTCAACTACACTGAACTTTGGACAACATTCCAAGCACAAGCTCTCTTGCCATGGATAAAGAGTTCTGATTTCTGCATCATTTTCAACCCTGGGCAGTGGTTGGGGATAAGGTGTAGGTTCTGAAGCCTGAAAACTGCAGTTGGGTATAGATGACGACATAAGGCCATGGCGGGTCTGATATGCTCACTGTGCGGTCAGCTGCCTGGGTGTTGGTTAGGAGGTTTGCGCTCAGGTTGTGTCAGAGAGTACATTAGTGGTCAGGTTAGACTATATAATTTGGGTACAGTCGAGTGCCGTGTAGGTTTATGCTCATTTGAGGTGCCTGGGCAGCTCATTAGGCAAGATATTTTTTCTAGAGGGCAGGCAGAGTGCTGCATTGTGGGTCCGGAATATACAAACTTGAGGACTTCTAGGTCAGGAGTGTGAGGACAGAAGTTTGAGAATACAAGCTAGACTTGGGCTTCAGGCCGAGGGCACGGTAGGTACCCCCTGCAGATCTGAACTAATATCTCAAGTATCTGAAGTAATGGCGAGGATCAGACGTTGGCTCAGGTTGGAGTTTCTGTGCATGACTGCCCCATCATGAACGGAGCGGAATCTCAAGGCCATGGAGGTTTTCCCACGTTGTGAGTTGTGTGATTCCCCCTTCAAGGATTCCTCCTGTGCGACATTTGAGACCTGTTGGGGAGCTCCAGGACATCCCATATGGAATGACTCCAGAGCGCCGTTCGAGAATGGATGCCAGGAAAGGCAGCCTCTCATTCCAATTTCTCCTAGCAACAAGACAGTTGAGATCGGATAGCTCTGTGAGAGCAACCGGGGTGCCTGAATTAAAATGGACTTTCCTGAGGATGGGGCCTAATGTGTGTGTGTGTGTCCATGAGGGCCTTGGAATGGGGCGGTGGCACCAGGACACTGAAGTATTCTCCTAAGCTTTTGACATATCTCCCATGCACAAGTTTCCTTGTGGAGACGAGATTTGTTCTGATGGGTGGCTCAGAAAACCCACTATGCTGATATTGGAATCCAGGCTTTTGAGGAGACATGCCTGTAAACCAAAGCAATGGATCCGATTAAGGCCTAGGGTCCAGTCTGGTTCAATATTCTTCTCTGGGAACATCTATCTATGGTATGAGTGGAGGTAGATGCTCAGCTGGTGTCAGACCGCCCTTGTTTTTCCTGGAATCCTACACTATTGGGATGGCCTCGGGGACTTTGGAGTGTTGTCCAAATTTGTACGATTTTGGACAGTGGAATGGGCTGAATTCCCATGGATCGGGTAGGTACAGTCCTAATGTGTGGCTCCAGGGGCCCCAGCCTGGAGGGTGTGTGTCCCAGGACTTTGAGGACAGAATCTGAAAACACAAACTCAGCTTAGGTTTGGGGACGTAGGTAGGGCAGGCCCAATCTACAATCCATGAGAAGAACTCTTCAGGATATGAAGGAAGAGCGAGTTTGAGGTGCTTGCTCAGGCTTTTGTCTCTGGATTTTATATCAACGATGGCCGTGAACTGTGGGGAGGCCTCATGGGCCATGGACGAATCTTCCTCTGTGTGGATTTGGCCCGGTCCCAATTGTTTTTCGTCAAGCTGTGGGATGGGAGGTCTCCTTTCCGGTTTGTTAACTTAGGTGTCCCAAACAAAGAGGAATTCCAAATTGTCCTTGGGGAAGAGTGAAGGGACAACCCAAATTATAGTTAAAAATTGGGGCCTAGTGGCATGGCAGGCCCAATATGCTCTCTCTTCATCTAGCCACTGAGAGGCCTTACTTGAGTACTGGGCTCAGGCTGAGGGTCAAAATGTGTGTTTGTGACCAATGTGGCCCGTGAGCATGGACGGGGCCTAATGGGCCGCACTGGTTTCAAATACACTGAACTTTGGACAACATTCCAAGCACAAACTCTCTTGCCATGGGAAAAGAGTTCTGATTTCTGCATCATTTTCAACCCTGGGCAGTGGTTGGAGATAAGGTCTAGGTTCTAAAGCCTGAAATCCGCAGTTGGGTATAGATGACGACATAAGGCCATGGCGGGTCTGATATGCTCACTGTGCAGTCAGCTGCCTGGGTGTTGGTCAGGAGGTTTGCGCTCAGGTTGTGTCAGAGAGTACATTAGTGGTCAGGGTAGACTATATAATTTGGGTACAGTCGAGTGCCGTGTAGGTTTATGCTCATTTGAGGTGCCTGGGCAGCTCATTAGGCAAGATATTTTTTTTTTGAGGGCAGGCAGAGTGCTGCATTGTGGGTCCAGAATTGCCAAACTTGAGGACTTCTAGGTCAGGAGCGTGAGGACAGAAGTCTGAGAATACAAGCTAGACTTGGGCTTCAGGCCGACGGCATGGCAGTTACCCCCTGCAGATCTGAACTAATATCTCAAGTATCTGATGTATCAGCGAGGATCAGAGGATGGCTCAGGTTGGAGTTTCTGTGCATGACTTCCCCTTCATGAACGGAGCAGAATCTCAAGGCCATGGAGGTTTTCCCACGTTGGGAGTTTTGGGATGCCCCCTTTAAGGATTCCTTCTGCGGGACAATTGAGACCTGTTGGGCACCTCCAGGATATCCAATATGGAATGACTCGAGAGCACCGTTCGAGGATGGATGCCAGGGAAGCCTGCCTCGCATTACAATTTTCTCCTAACAACAAGACAGTTGAGATCGGATAGCTCTGCGGGAGCAACCGGGGTGGCTGAGTTGAAATGGACTTTCCTGAGGATTGGGCCTAATGTGTGTTTGTGTCCATGAGGGCCTTGGAATGGGGTGGTGGCACCGGGACCCTGAATTATTCTCCTAAGCTTTTGACATAGCTCCCAAGCACAAGTTTCCTTGTGGAGTTGAGATTTGTTCTGATGGGTGCCTCAGGAAACCCCCTATGCTTGTATTGGAATCCAGGCTTTTGAGGAGACATACCTGTAAACCAAAGCAATGGATCCGATTATGGCCTAGGTTCCTGTCTGGTTCAATCTTCTTCTCTGGGGACATCCATCTATGATATGAGTGGAGGTAGATGCTCAGCTGCTTTCAGACCGCCCTTGTTTGTCCCAGGAGACCTACAATATTGGGATGGCCTCCGGGACTTTGGAGGGATCTCCTGATTTGTACGATTCTGGACAATGGAATGGGCAGAATTCCCATGGATTGGGTAGGCACAGTCTAATGTGTGGCTCCAGGGGTTCCTGCCGGGAGGGTGTGCCCCAGGACTTTGAGGAAAGAAACCTGAAAATACAATCTCGGCTTAGGTTTGGGACGTAGATATGGCAGGCCCAATTTAAAAACCCATGGGAAGAACTCTTCAGGGTATGAAGAAAGATTCAGAGGCGCTTGCTCAGGATTTTGTCTATGGATTTTGAATCAACGATGGCCGTGGAAAGTGGGGAGGCCTCATGGGCCATGGACAAATCTTCCTCTCTGTGGATTTGGTCAGGTCAGAATTCTTTTTCATCAATCTCTGGGATGGGAGGTCTCCTTTCAGGTTTGTTACCTCAGGTGTCCCAACCAAAAAGGAATTCCAAAGCAGAGCCCTGGGGAACAGTGGAGGGACAACCCAAACTATGGTTAAAAATTGGGGCTTGGGGCATGGCAGGACCTATATGCTGTCTCTTCATCCAGCCACTGAGAGGCCTTACTTGAGGACTGGGCTCAGGCTGAGGGTCACAATGTGTGTTTGTGACCATAGTGGCCCACGATCATGGGCGGGGTCTCATGGGCCACATTGGTTTCAACGACACTGAACTTTGGACAACATTCCAAGCACAAGCTCTCTTGCCATGGAGAAAGAGTTCTGATTTCTGCATCATTTTCAACCCAGGGCAGTGGTTGGCGATATGGTGTAGGTTCTGAAGCATGAAAACCGCAAATGGGAATAGATGACGACCTAAGGCCTTGGTGGGTCTGATGTGCTCACTGTGCGGTCAGCTGCCTGGGTGTTGGTCAGGAGGTTCGGGCTCAGGTTGTGTCAGAGAGTGCATTAGTGCTCAGGTTAGACTATATACTTTGGGTATAGTCGAGTGCCGTGTAGGTTTATCCTCATTTGAGGTACCTGGGCAGCTCATTAGGCAAAGTATTTTTTTCTAGAGGACAGACAGAGTGCTGCATTGTGGGTTTGGAATTGCCAAACGTGAGGTCTTCTGGGCCAGGAGTGTGAGGACAGAAGTCTGAGAACACAAGCTAGATTGGCCTTCGGCCAGGGCACGGCAGGTACTCCTGCAGATCTGAAACAATATCTCATGCATCTGAAGTCACGGCGAGGATCAGACGTTGGCTCAGATTGGAGTATCGGGTGCATGACTGCCCCTTCATGAACGGAGCGGAATCTCAAGGCCATGGAGGTTTTCCCACTTTGGGAGTTGTGGGATACCCCCTTCAAGTATTCCTTCTGTGGGACAATTGAGACCTGTTGGGCAGCTCCAGGACATCCCATATGGAATGACTCCAGAGCACCGTTCAAGGATGGATGCCAGGGAAGCCTGCATCGCATTCTAATTGTCTCCTAGCAACAAGACACTTGAGATCGGATGGCTCTGCCGGAGCAACCGGGGTGGCTGAGTTGAAATGGACTTTCCTGAGGATGGGGCCTAAAGTTTGTTTGTGTCCATGAGGGCCTTGGAATAGGGCAGTGGCACCGGGACCATGAAGTGTTCTCCTAAGCTTTTGATATAGTTCCCATGCACAAGTTTCCTAGTGGAGATGAGATTTGTTCTGATGGGTGCCTCAGAAAAACCCCTAAGCTGGTCATGGAATCCAGACTTTTGAGGAGACATGCCTGTAAACCAAAGCAATGGATCCGTTTATGTCCTAGGGTCCTGTCTGGTTCAATCTTCTTCTCTGGGGACATCCATCTATGGTATGAGTGGAGGGAGATGCTCAGTGGTGTCAGACCACCCTTGTTTGTCCCCGGAGACCTACATTATTGGGATGGCCTCGAGGAATTTGGAGAGTTCTCCTAATTTGTACGATTTTTGAAAATGGAGTGGGCAGAATTCCTATGTATTTGGTAGGCACAGACCTAATGTGTGGCTCCAGGGGCCCCAGCCTGGAGGTTGTGTGGCCCAGGACTTTGAGGACTGAAGTCAGAATACACAAACTCAGCTTAGGTTTGGGGACGTAGGTATGGCAGGCCCAATATACTAACCATGAGAAGAACTTTTCAGGAAATGAAGAAAGATCGAGTCTTAGGCGCTTGCTCAGGATTTTGTCTCTGGATTTTGTATCAACGGTGGCCGTGGAATGTGGGGAGACCTCATGGGTCATGGATGAATCTTCCTCTCTGTGGATATGCCCCGGTCCCAATTGTTTTTCGTCAATATGTGGGATGGGAGGTCTCCTTTCAGGTTTATTACCACAGGTGTCCCACAAAAAGAGGAATTCCAAAGCAGAGCCTTGGGGAAGAGTGAAGGGACAACCCAAACTAGGGTTAAAAATTGGGGCCTAGGGGCATGGCACGCCCAATATGCTGTCTCTTCATCCAGCCACTGAGAGGACTTACTTGAGGACTCGGCTCAGGCTGAGGGTCACAATGTGTGTTTATGACCAATGTGGCCCGCGAGCATGGGCGGGGCCTCATGGGCCACACTGATTTCAACTACACGGGACTTTGGACAACATGCCAATCACAGGTCTCTTTCCATGGGGAAGGTGTGATTTCTGCATCATTTTCAACCCTGGGCAGTGGTTGGAGATAAGGTCTAGGTTTTGAAGCCTGAAAACCGCAGTTGGGTAGAGATGATGACCTAAGCCCATGGCGGGTCTGATGTGCTCAGTGTGTGGTCAGCTGCCTGGATGTTGATCTGGAGGTTCAGGCTCAGGTTTTGTCAGAGAGTGCATTAGAGCTCAGGTTAGACTATATAATTTGGGTACAGTCGAGTGCCGTGTAGTTTTATCCAAATTTGAGGTGCCTGGGCAGCCTATTAGGAAAGATATTTTATCTAGAGTGCAGGCAGAGTGCTGCATTGTGGGTCCGGAATTGCCAAACTTGCGGTCTTCTCGGCCAGGAGTGTGAGGACAAAAGTTTGAGAACACAAGTTGACTTGGACATCAGGCCGAGGGCACGGCAGGTACCCCCTGCAGATCTGAACCAATATCTCATACATCTGAAGTCACGGCGAGGATCAGACGTTGGCTCAGGTTGGAGTTTCTGTGCATGACTGCCCCTTTTTAACGGAGCGGAATCTCAAGGCCATGGAGGTTTTCCCATGTTGGGAGTTGTGGGATGCCCCCTTCAAGGATTCCTTTTGGGGGACAATTGAGACATGCTGGGCAGCTCCAGGACATCCCATATGGATTAACTCCAGAGCACCGTTGGAAGATGGATGCCAGGGAAGCCAGCCTCGCATTCCAATTGTCTCCTAGCAACAATACAGTTGAGATCGGATGACTCTAAGGGAGCAACCGGGGTGGCTTAGTTGAAATAGACTTTCCTGAGAATGGGGCCTAATGTGTGTTTGTGTCCATGAGGGCCTTGGAATGGGGCTGTGGCACCGGGACCCTGAAGTATTCTCCTAAGCTTTTGACATAGATCCCATGCACAAGTTTCCTTGTGGAGACGAGATTTGTTCTGATGGGTGCATCAGCAAACCACTTATGCTTGTATTGGAATCCAGGATTTTGAGGAGACATGCCTGTAAACCAAAGCAATGGATCCGATTATGGCCTAGCGTACTGTCTGGTTCAATCTTCTTCTCTGGGTATATCCATCTATGGTATGAGTGGAGGTAGGTGCTCAGCTGGTATCACACCGCCCTTGTTTTTCCCCGGAGACCTACACAATTGAGATGGCCTCGGAATTTGGAGGTTACTCCTAATTTGTACGATTTTGGAAAATGGAATGGGCAGAAGTCTCATGGATTGGGTAGGCACAGTCCTATTTGTGGCTCCAGGGGCCCCAGCCTGTAGGGGTGTGGCTCATGACTTTGAGGACAGAAGTCTGAAAACACAAACTCAGCTTAAGCATGGGGACGTAGGTATGGCAGGCCCAATCTACAAACCATGAGAAGAACTCTTCAAGAAATGAAGAAAGATAGAGTCTGAGGCCCTTGCTCAGGCTTTTGTCTCTGGATTTTGATTCAACGAATGCCGTGGTATGTGTGGAGGCCTCATGCGCCATGGATGAATCTTCCTCTCTGTGGATTTGGCCCGGTCCCATTTGTTTTCTGTCAATCTGTGGGATGGATGTCTCCTTTCGGGTTTGTTATCTAACGTGTCCCAAACAAAGAAGAATTCCAAAGCAGAGCCCTGGGGAAGAGTGAAGGGACAACCCAAACTATGGTTAAAAATTGGAGCCTAGGGGCATGTCAGGCCCAATAGCTTTCTCTTCATCCAGACACTGAGAGGCCTTACTTGAGGACTCGGCTCAGGCTGAGGGCCACAATGTGTGTTTGTGACCAATTTGGCCTGTGAGCATGGGCGGGGCCTCATGGGCCACACTGGTTTCAACTACACTGAACTTTGGACAACATGCCAATCACAAGGTCTCTTGCCATGGGGAAGGAGTTCTGATATCTGCAACATTTTCAACCCTGGGCAGTGTTTCGAGATAAGGTCTAGTTCTGAAGCCTGAAAACCGCAATTGGGATGAGATGATGACCTAGGCCATGGCGGTCTGATGTGCTCACTGTGCGGTCAGCTGGCTGGGTGTTGGTCAGGAGGTTTGGGCTCAGTTTGTGTCAGAGAGTGCATTAGAGCTCAGGTTAAACTATATAATTTGGGTACAGTCGAGTGCCGTGTATGATTATCCTCATTGAGGTGCCTGGGCAGCTCATTAGGCAAGATATTTTTTCTAGAGGGCAGGAAGAGTACTGTATTGTGGGTCCGGAATTGCCAAACTTGAGGGCTTCTGGGCCAGGAGGGTGAGGACAGAAGTCTGAGAACACAAGCTAGACTTGGGCTTCGGGCCGAGGGCACGGCAGGTACCCCTTGCAGATCTGAACCAATATCTCATGCATCTGAAGTCACGGCGAGGATTAGACGTTGGCTCAGGTTGGAGTTTGTGTGCAGGATTGCCCCTTCTTGAACGGAGCAAAATCTCAAGTCTATGAAGGTTTTCCCACGTTGGGAGTTGTGGGATGCCCCCTTCAAGGATTCCTTCTGCTGGACAATTGACACCTGTTGGGCAGGTCCAGGACATCCCATATGGAATGACTCCAGAGCACCCTTGGAGGATGGATGCCAGGGAAGCCGCCTTGCATTCCAATTGTCTCCTAGCAACAAGACAGTTGAGATCGGATGGCTATGTGGGAGCAACCGGGGTGGCTGAGTTGAAATGGACTTTCCTGAGGATGGGGCCTAATGTGTGTTTGTGTCCATGATGGCCTTGGAATGGGGCGGTTGATTCGGGACCCTGAAGTATTCTCCTAAGCTTTTACATAGCTCCCAAGCACAGGTTTCCTTGTGGAGACGGGATTTGTTCTGATGGGTGCCTCAGTAAACCCCCTATGCTGGTATTGGAATCCAGGCTTTGAGGAGACATGCCTGTAAACCAAAGCAATGGATGCGATTATGGCCTAGGGTCCTGTCTGGTTCAATCTTCTTCTCAGGGGATATCCATCTATGGAATGAGTGGAGGTAGATGCTCACCTGGTGTCAGACCGCACTTGTTTGTCCCCGGAGACCTACACTATTGGGATGGCCTCGGGGACTTTGGAGAGTTCTCCTAATATCTACGAATTTGGAAAATGGAGTAGGCAGAATTCCCATGTATTTGGTAGGCACAGTCCTAATGTGTGGCTCCAGGGGCCCCAGCCTGGAGGGTGTCTGGCCCAGGACATTGAGGACTGAAGTCAAAATACACAAACACAGCTTAGGTTTGGGGATGTAGGTATGGCAGGTCCAATATACAATCCATGAGAAAAACTTTTCAGGAAATGAAGAAAGATCGAGTCTTAGGCGCTTGCTCAGGATTTTGTCTCTGGATTTTTATCAACGGTAGCCATGGAATGTGGGGAGGCCTCATGGGCCATGGACGAATCTTCCTCTTTGTGGATTTGGCCCGGTCCCAATTGTTTTTCGTCAATCTGTGCGATGGAGGGTCTCCTTTTGGGTTTATTACATCAGGTATCCGAACAAAAGAGGAATTCCAAAGCAGAGCCCTGGGGAAGAGTGAAGGGACAACCCAAACTAGGGTTAAAAATTGGGGCCTAGGGGCATGGCACGCCCAATATGCTGTCTCTTCATCCAGCCACTGAGAGGCCTTACTTGAGGACTCGGCTCAGGCTGAGGGTCACAATGCGTGTTTGTGACCAATGTGGCCCGCGAGCATGGGCGGGGCCTCATGGGCCACACTAATTACAACTACACGGGATTTGGACAACATGCCAATCACAAGGTCTCTTTCCATGGGTAAGGTGTGATTTCTGCGTCATTTTCAACCCTGGGCAGTGATTGGAGATAAGGACTAGGTTCTGAAGCCTGAAAACCACTGTTGGGTAGAGATGATGACCTAAGGCCATGGAGGCTCTGATGTGCTCAGTGTGTGGTCAGCTGCCTGGATGTTGATCTGGAGGTTCAGGATCAGGTTGTGTCAGAGAGTGCATTAGAGCTCAGGTTAGACTATATAATTTGGGTACAGTCGAGTGCCGTGTAGGTTTATCCACATTTGAGGTGCCTGGGCAGCTCATAAGGCAAGATATTTTTTCTAGAGTGCAGGCAGAGTGCTGCATTGTGGGTCCGGAATTGCCAAACTTGCGGTCTTCTCGGCCAGGAGTGTGAGGACAAAAGTTTGAGAACACAAGTTGACTTGGACATCAGGCCGAGGGCGCGGCAGGTACCCCCTGCAGATCTGAACCAATATCTCATACATCTGAAGTCACGGCGAGGATCAGACGTTGGCTCAGGTTGGAGTTTCTGTGCATGACTGCCCCTTCATGAACGGAGCGGAATCTCAAGGCCATGGAGTTTTTCCCATGTTGGGAGTTATGGGATGCGCCCTTCAAGGATTCCTTCTGGGGACAATTGAGACATGTTGGGCAGCTCCAGGACATCCCATATGGATTAACTCCAGAGCACCGTTGGAAGATGGATGCCAGGGAAGCCAGCCTCGCATTCCAATTGTCTCCTAGCAACAATACAGTTGAGATCGGATGACTCTAAGGGAGCAACCGGGGTGGCTTAGTTGAAATAGACTTTCCTGAGAATGGGGCCTAATGTGTGTTTGTGTCCATGAGGGCCTTGGAATGGGGCTGTGGCACCGGGACCCTGAAGTATTCTCCTAAGCTTTTGACATAGATCCCATGCACAAGTTTCCTTGTGGAGACGAGATTTGTTCTGATGGGTGCATCAGCAAACCACTTATGCTTGTATTGGAATCCAGGATTTTGAGGAGACATGCCTGTAAACCAAAGCAATGGATCCGATTATGGCCTAGCGTACTGTCTGGTTCAATCTTCTTCTCTGGGTATATCCATCTATGGTATGAGTGGAGGTAGGTGCTCAGCTGGTATCACACCGCCCTTGTTTTTCCCCGGAGACCTACACAATTGAGATGGCCTCGGAATTTGGAGGTTACTCCTAATTTGTACGATTTTGGAAAATGGAATGGGCAGAAGTCTCATGGATTGGGTAGGCACAGTCCTATTTGTGGCTCCAGGGGCCCCAGCCTGTAGGGGTGTGGCTCATGACTTTGAGGACAGAAGTCTGAAAACACAAACTCAGCTTAAGCATGGGGACGTAGGTATGGCAGGCCCAATCTACAAACCATGAGAAGAACTCTTCAAGAAATGAAGAAAGATAGAGTCTGAGGCCCTTGCTCAGGCTTTTGTCTCTGGATTTTGATTCAACGAATGCCGTGGTATGTGTGGAGGCCTCATGCGCCATGGATGAATCTTCCTCTCTGTGGATTTGGCCCGGTCCCATTTGTTTTCTGTCAATCTGTGGGATGGATGTCTCCTTTCGGGTTTGTTATCTAACGTGTCCCAAACAAAGAAGAATTCCAAAGCAGAGCCCTGGGGAAGAGTGAAGGGACAACCCAAACTATGGTTAAAAATTGGAGCCTAGGGGCATGTCAGGCCCAATAGCTTTCTCTTCATCCAGACACTGAGAGGCCTTACTTGAGGACTCGGCTCAGGCTGAGGGCCACAATGTGTGTTTGTGACCAATTTGGCCTGTGAGCATGGGCGGGGCCTCATGGGCCACACTGGTTTCAACTACACTGAACTTTGGACAACATGCCAATCACAAGGTCTCTTGCCATGGGGAAGGAGTTCTGATTTCTGCAACATTTTCAACCCTGGGCAGTGTTTCGAGATAAGGTCTAGTTCTGAAGCCTGAAAACCGCAATTGGGATGAGATGATGACCTAGGCCATGGCGGTCTGATGTGCTCACTGTGCGGTCAGCTGGCTGGGTGTTGGTCAGGAGGTTTGGGCTCAGTTTGTGTCAGAGAGTGCATTAGAGCTCAGGTTAAACTATATAATTTGGGTACAGTCGAGTGCCGTGTATGATTATCCTCATTGAGGTGCCTGGGCAGCTCATTAGGCAAGATATTTTTTCTAGAGGGCAGGAAGAGTACTGTATTGTGGGTCCGGAATTGCCAAACTTGAGGGCTTCTGGGCCAGGAGGGTGAGGACAGAAGTCTGAGAACACAAGCTAGACTTGGGCTTCGGGCCGAGGGCACGGCAGGTACCCCTTGCAGATCTGAACCAATATCTCATGCATCTGAAGTCACGGCGAGGATTAGACGTTGGCTCAGGTTGGAGTTTGTGTGCAGGATTGCCCCTTCTTGAACGGAGCAAAATCTCAAGTCTATGAAGGTTTTCCCACGTTGGGAGTTGTGGGATGCCCCCTTCAAGGATTCCTTCTGCTGGACAATTGACACCTGTTGGGCAGGTCCAGGACATCCCATATGGAATGACTCCAGAGCACCCTTGGAGGATGGATGCCAGGGAAGCCGCCTTGCATTCCAATTGTCTCCTAGCAACAAGACAGTTGAGATCGGATGGCTATGTGGGAGCAACCGGGGTGGCTGAGTTGAAATGGACTTTCCTGAGGATGGGGCCTAATGTGTGTTTGTGTCCATGATGGCCTTGGAATGGGGCGGTTGATTCGGGACCCTGAAGTATTCTCCTAAGCTTTTACATAGCTCCCAAGCACAGGTTTCCTTGTGGAGACGGGATTTGTTCTGATGGGTGCCTCAGTAAACCCCCTATGCTGGTATTGGAATCCAGGCTTTGAGGAGACATGCCTGTAAACCAAAGCAATGGATGCGATTATGGCCTAGGGTCCTGTCTGGTTCAATCTTCTTCTCAGGGGATATCCATCTATGGAATGAGTGGAGGTAGATGCTCACCTGGTGTCAGACCGCACTTGTTTGTCCCCGGAGACCTACACTATTGGGATGGCCTCGGGGACTTTGGAGAGTTCTCCTAATATCTACGAATTTGGAAAATGGAGTAGGCAGAATTCCCATGTATTTGGTAGGCACAGTCCTAATGTGTGGCTCCAGGGGCCCCAGCCTGGAGGGTGTCTGGCCCAGGACATTGAGGACTGAAGTCAAAATACACAAACACAGCTTAGGTTTGGGGATGTAGGTATGGCAGGTCCAATATACAATCCATGAGAAAAACTTTTCAGGAAATGAAGAAAGATCGAGTCTTAGGCGCTTGCTCAGGATTTTGTCTCTGGATTTTTATCAACGGTAGCCATGGAATGTGGGGAGGCCTCATGGGCCATGGACGAATCTTCCTCTTTGTGGATTTGGCCCGGTCCCAATTGTTTTTCGTCAATCTGTGCGATGGAGGGTCTCCTTTTGGGTTTATTACATCAGGTATCCGAACAAAAGAGGAATTCCAAAGCAGAGCCCTGGGGAAGAGTGAAGGGACAACCCAAACTAGGGTTA
The DNA here is from genome assembly GCF_964662115.1 of Mustela nivalis. Lineage (NCBI taxonomy): Eukaryota > Metazoa > Chordata > Mammalia > Carnivora > Mustelidae > Mustela > Mustela nivalis. Next base: position 132,323 of record NW_028135390.1, read on the forward strand.
AAAATTGGGGCCTAGGGGCATGGCACGCCCAATATGCTGTCTCTTCATCCAGCCACTGAGAGGCCTTACTTGAGGACTCGGCTCAGGCTGAGGGTCACAATGCGTGTTTGTGACCAATGTGGCCCGCGAGCATGGGCGGGGCCTCATGGGCCACACTAATTACAACTACACGGGATTTGGACAACATGCCAATCACAAGGTCTCTTTCCATGGGTAAGGTGTGATTTCTGCGTCATTTTCAACCCTGGGCAGTGATTGGAGATAAGGACTAGGTTCTGAAGCCTGAAAACCACTGTTGGGTAGAGATGATGACCTAAGGCCATGGAGGCTCTGATGTGCTCAGTGTGTGGTCAGCTGCCTGGATGTTGATCTGGAGGTTCAGGATCAGGTTGTGTCAGAGAGTGCATTAGAGCTCAGGTTAGACTATATAATTTGGGTACAGTCGAGTGCCGTGTAGGTTTATCCACATTTGAGGTGCCTGGGCAGCTCATTAGGCAAGATATTTTTTCTAGAGTGCAGGCAGAGTGCTGCATTGTGGGTCCGGAATTGCCAAACTTGCGGTCTTCTCGGCCAGGAGTGTGAGGACAAAAGTTTGAGAACACAAGTTGACTTGGACATCAGGCCGAGGGCGCGGCAGGTACCCCCTGCAGATCTGAACCAATATCTCATACATCTGAAGTCACGGCGAGGATCAGACGTTGGCTCAGGTTGGAGTTTCTGTGCATGACTGCCCCTTCATGAACGGAGCGGAATCTCAAGGCCATGGAGTTTTTCCCATGTTGGGAGTTATGGGATGCGCCCTTCAAGGATTCCTTCTGGGGACAATTGAGACATGTTGGGCAGCTCCAGGACATCCCATATGGATTAACTCCAGAGCACCGTTGGAAGATGGATGCCAGGGAAGCCAGCCTCGCATTCCAATTGTCTCCTAGCAACAATACAGTTGAGATCGGATGACTCTGCGGGAGCAACCTGGGTGGCTTAGTTGAAATAGACTTTCCTGAGAATGGGGCCTAATGTGTGTTTGTGTCCATGAGGGCCTTGGAATGGGGCTGTGGCACCGGGACCCTGAAGTATTCTCCTAAGCTTTTGACATAGATCCCATGCACAAGTTTCCTTGTGGAGACGAGATTTGTTCTGATGGGTGCATCAGCAAACCACTTATGCTTGTATTGGAATCCAGGATTTTGAGGAGACATGCCTGTAAACCAAAGCAATGGATCCGATTATGGCCTAGCGTACTGTCTGGTTCAATCTTCTTCTCTGGGTATATCCATCTATGGTATGAGTGGAGGTATGTGCTCAGCTGGTATCACACCGCCCTTGTTTTTCCCCGGAGACCTACACAATTGAGATGGCCTCGGAATTTGGAGGTTACTCCTAATTTGTACGATTTTGGAAAATGGAATGGGCAGAAGTCTCATGGATTGGGTAGGCACAGTCCTATTTGTGGCTCCAGGGGCCCCAGCCTGTAGGGGTGTGGCTCATGACTTTGAGGACAGAAGTCTGAAAACACAAACTCAGCTTAAGCATGGGGACGTAGGTATGGCAGGCCCAATCTACAAACCATGAGAAGAACTCTTCAAGAAATGAAGAAAGATAGAGTCTGAGGCCCTTGCTCAGGCTTTTGTCTCTGGATTTTGATTCAACGAATGCCGTGGTATGTGTGGAGGCCTCATGCGCCATGGATGAATCTTCCTCTCTGTGGATTTGGCCCGGTCCCATTTGTTTTCTGTCAATCTGTGGGATGGATGTCTCCTTTCGGGTTTGTTATCTAACGTGTCCCAAACAAAGAAGAATTCCAAAGCAGAGCCCTGGGGAAGAGTGAAGGGACAACCCAAACTATGGTTAAAAATTGGAGCCTAGGGGCATGTCAGGCCCAATAGCTTTCTCTTCATCCAGACACTGAGAGGCCTTACTTGAGGACTCGGCTCAGGCTGAGGGCCACAATGTGTGTTTGTGACCAATTTGGCCTGTGAGCATGGGCGGGGCCTCATGGGCCACACTGGTTTCAACTACACTGAACTTTGGACAACATGCCAATCACAAGGTCTCTTGCCATGGGGAAGGAGTTCTGATTTCTGCAACATTTTCAACCCTGGGCAGTGTTTCGAGATAAGGTCTAGTTCTGAAGCCTGAAAACCGCAATTGGGATGAGATGATGACCTAGGCCATGGCGGTCTGATGTGCTCACTGTGCGGTCAGCTGGCTGGGTGTTGGTCAGGAGGTTTGGGCTCAGTTTGTGTCAGAGAGTGCATTAGAGCTCAGGTTAAACTATATAATTTGGGTACAGTCGAGTGCCGTGTATGATTATCCTCATTGAGGTGCCTGGGCAGCTCATTAGGCAAGATATTTTTTCTAGAGGGCAGGAAGAGTACTGTATTGTGGGTCCGGAATTGCCAAACTTGAGGGCTTCTGGGCCAGGAGGGTGAGGACAGAAGTCTGAGAACACAAGCTAGACTTGGGCTTCGGGCCGAGGGCACGGCAGGTACCCCTTGCAGATCTGAACCAATATCTCATGCATCTGAAGTCACGGCGAGGATTAGACGTTGGCTCAGGTTGGAGTTTGTGTGCAGGATTGCCCCTTCTTGAACGGAGCAAAATCTCAAGTCTATGAAGGTTTTCCCACGTTGGGAGTTGTGGGATGCCCCCTTCAAGGATTCCTTCTGCTGGACAATTGACACCTGTTGGGCAGGTCCAGGACATCCCATATGGAATGACTCCAGAGCACCCTTGGAGGATGGATGCCAGGGAAGCCGCCTTGCATTCCAATTGTCTCCTAGCAACAAGACAGTTGAGATCGGATGGCTATGTGGGAGCAACCGGGGTGGCTGAGTTGAAATGGACTTTCCTGAGGATGGGGCCTAATGTGTGTTTGTGTCCATGATGGCCTTGGAATGGGGCGGTTGATTCGGGACCCTGAAGTATTCTCCTAAGCTTTTACATAGCTCCCAAGCACAGGTTTCCTTGTGGAGACGGGATTTGTTCTGATGGGTGCCTCAGTAAACCCCCTATGCTGGTATTGGAATCCAGGCTTTGAGGAGACATGCCTGTAAACCAAAGCAATGGATGCGATTATGGCCTAGGGTCCTGTCTGGTTCAATCTTCTTCTCAGGGGATATCCATCTATGGAATGAGTGGAGGTAGATGCTCACCTGGTGTCAGACCGCACTTGTTTGTCCCCGGAGACCTACACTATTGGGATGGCCTCGGGGACTTTGGAGAGTTCTCCTAATATCTACGAATTTGGAAAATGGAGTAGGCAGAATTCCCATGTATTTGGTAGGCACAGTCCTAATGTGTGGCTCCAGGGGCCCCAGCCTGGAGGGTGTCTGGCCCAGGACATTGAGGACTGAAGTCAAAATACACAAACACAGCTTAGGTTTGGGGATGTAGGTATGGCAGGTCCAATATACAATCCATGAGAAAAACTTTTCAGGAAATGAAGAAAGATCGAGTCTTAGGCGCTTGCTCAGGATTTTGTCTCTGGATTTTTATCAACGGTAGCCATGGAATGTGGGGAGGCCTCATGGGCCATGGACGAATCTTCCTCTTTGTGGATTTGGCCCGGTCCCAATTGTTTTTCGTCAATCTGTGCGATGGAGGGTCTCCTTTTGGGTTTATTACATCAGGTATCCGAACAAAAGAGGAATTCCAAAGCAGAGCCCTGGGGAAGAGTGAAGGGACAACCCAAACTAGGGTTAAAAATTGGGGCCTAGGGGCATGGCACGCCCAATATGCTGTCTCTTCATCCAGCCACTGAGAGGCCTTACTTGAGGACTCGGCTCAGGCTGAGGGTCACAATGCGTGTTTGTGACCAATGTGGCCCGCGAGCATGGGCGGGGCCTCATGGGCCACACTAATTACAACTACACGGGATTTGGACAACATGCCAATCACAAGGTCTCTTTCCATGGGTAAGGTGTGATTTCTGCGTCATTTTCAACCCTGGGCAGTGATTGGAGATAAGGACTAGGTTCTGAAGCCTGAAAACCACTGTTGGGTAGAGATGATGACCTAAGGCCATGGAGGCTCTGATGTGCTCAGTGTGTGGTCAGCTGCCTGGATGTTGATCTGGAGGTTCAGGATCAGGTTGTGTCAGAGAGTGCATTAGAGCTCAGGTTAGACTATATAATTTGGGTACAGTCGAGTGCCGTGTAGGTTTATCCACATTTGAGGTGCCTGGGCAGCTCATTAGGCAAGATATTTTTTCTAGAGTGCAGGCAGAGTGCTGCATTGTGGGTCCGGAATTGCCAAACTTGCGGTCTTCTCGGCCAGGAGTGTGAGGACAAAAGTTTGAGAACACAAGTTGACTTGGACATCAGGCCGAGGGCGCGGCAGGTACCCCCTGCAGATCTGAACCAATATCTCATACATCTGAAGTCACGGCGAGGATCAGACGTTGGCTCAGGTTGGAGTTTCTGTGCATGACTGCCCCTTCATGAACGGAGCGGAATCTCAAGGCCATGGAGTTTTTCCCATGTTGGGAGTTATGGGATGCCCCCTTCAAGGATTCCTTCTGGGGACAATTGAGACATGTTGGGCAGCTCCAGGACATCCCATATGGATTAACTCCAGAGCACCGTTGGAAGATGGATGCCAGGGAAGCCCGCCTCGCATTCCAATTGTCTCCTAGCAACTATACATTTGAGATCGGATGACTCTGCGGGAGCAACCTGGGTGGCTTAGTTGAAATAGACTTTCCTGAGAATGGGGCCTAATGTGTGTTTGTGTCCATGAGGGCCTTGGAATGGGGCGGTGGCACCGGGACCCTGTAGTATTCTCCTAAGCTTTTGACATAGATCCCATGCACAAGTTTCCTTGTGGAGACGAGATTTGTTCTGATGGGTGCCTCAGCAAACCACTTATGCTTGTATTGGAATCCAGGCTTTTGAGGAGACATGCCTGTAAACCAAAGCAATGGATCCGATTATGGCCTAGCGTACTGTCTGGTTCAATCTTCTTCTCTGGGGACATCCATGTATGGTATGAGTGGAGGTAGATGCTCACCTGGTGTCAGACCGCCCTTGTTTGTCCCCGGAAACCTACACTATTGGGATGGCCTCGGGGACTTTGGAGAGTTCTCCGAATTTGTACGATTTTGGACAATGGATGGGAAGAATTCCCATGGATTGAGTAGGCACAGTCCTAATGTGTGGCTCCAGGGGACCCAGCCTGGAGGGTGTGTGGCAAAGGACTTTGAGGACAGTATTCTAAAAACACAAACTCAGCTCAGGTTTGGGGACGTAGGTATGCAGGCCCAATCTACAAACCATGAGAAGAACTCTTCAGGATATGAAGAAAGAGCGAGTGTGAGGCACTTGATCAGGTTTTGCCTCTGCCTTTTATATCAACGATGGCCGTGGAATGTGGGGAGGCCTCATGGGCCATGGACGAATCTTCCTCTCTGTGGATTTGGCCCGGTCCCAATTGTTTTTCGTCAATCTGTGGGATGGGAGGTCTCCTTTCCTGTTTATTAACTCAGGTGTCCGAACAAAAGAGGAATTCCAAAGCAGAGCCTTGGGAAAGAGTGAAGGGACAACCCAAACTATGGTTAAAAATTGGGGACTAGGGGCATGGCAGGCCCAATATGCTGTCTCTTCATCCAGCCACTGAGAGGCCTGACTTGAGGACTGGGCTCATGCTGAGGGTCACAATGTGAGTTTGTGACCAATGTGGCCCGCGAGCATGGGCGGGGCCTCATGGGCCACACTGGTTTCAACTACACTGGACTTTGGACAACATGCCAATCACAAGGTCTCTTGCCATGGGGAAGGTGTTCTGATTTCTGCATCATTTTCAACCATGGGCAGTGGTTGGAGATAAGGTCTAGGTTCTGAAGCCTGAAAAATCGCAGTTGGGAAGAGATGACGACCTAAGGCCATGGTGGGTCTCATACGCTCAGTGTGCATTCATCTGCCTGGGTTTTGGTCAGGAGGTTCTAGCTCAGGGTGTGTCAGACAGTGCATTAGTGACCAGGTTAGACTATATAATTTGGGTACAGTCGAGTGCCGTGTAGGTTTATCCCCCTTTTAGGTTCCTGGGCAGCTCATTAGGCAAGATGTTTTTTCTAGAGGGCAGGCAGAGTGCTGCATTGTGGGTCCGGAATTGCCAAACTTGAGAGCTTCTGGGCCAGGAGTGTGAGGACAGAAGTCTGAGAACACAAGCTAGACTTGGGCTTCAGGCCGAGGGCACGGCATGTACCCCCTGCAGATCGGAACCAATATCTCAAGCATCTGAAGCCAAGGCGAGGATCAGACGTTGGCTCAGGTTGGAGTTTCTGAGCATAACTGCCCCTTCATGAACGGAGAGGAATCTCAAGGCCATGGAGGTTTTCCCACGTTGGGAGTTTATGAATGCCCTCTTAAAGGATTCCTTCTGTGGGACAATTGAGACCTGTTGGGCAGCTCCAGGACATCCCATATGGAATGACTCCAGAGCACCGTTGGAGGATGGATGCCAGGGAAGCCCGCCTCGCATTACAAATGTCTCCTAGCAACAATAGAGTTGAGATCGGTGGCTCTGTGGGAGCAACCGAGGTGGCTGAGTTGAAATGGATTTTCCTGAGGATGGGGCCTAATGTGTGTTGTGTCCATGAGGGCCTTGGATTAGGGCGGTGGCACCGGGACCCTGAAGTATTCTCCTAAGCTTTTGACATAGCTCCCATGCAAAAGTTTCCGTGTGGAGACGAGATTTTTTCTGATGGGTGCCTCAGGAAACCCCTTATGCTGGTATTGGAATCCAGGCTTTTGAGGACACATGCCTGTAAACCAAAGCAATGGACCCGATTATGGCCTAGGGTCCTGTCTGGTTCAATCTTCTTCTCTGGGGTTCTCCATCTATGGAATGAGTGGAGGTAGATGATCACCTGGTGTCAGACCGCCCTGTTTGTCCCCGGAGACATACACTATTGGGAGGGCCTCGGGGACTTTGGAGGGTTCTCCTAATTTGTACGATTTGGGACAATGGAATGGGCAGAATTCCCATGGATTGGGTAGGCACAGTACTAATGTGTGGCTCCTGGCGCCCCAGCCTGGAGGGTGTGTGGCCCAGGACTTTGAACAGAAGATTGAAAACAGAAACTCAGCTTAGGTTTGGGGACGTAGGTATGGCAGGCGTAATCTACAAACCATGAGAAGAACTCTTCAGAATATGAAGAAAGAGCGAGTCTGAGGTACTTGCTCAGGCTTTTGTCTTTGGATTTTGTATCAATGATGGCCGTGGAATTTGGGGAGGCCTCATGGCCCATGGACGAATCTTCCTCTCTGTGGATTTGGCCCAGTCCCAATTGTTTTTCATAAATCTGTGGAATGGGAGGTCTCCTTTCAGGTTTATTAACTCAGGTGTCTGAACATAAGCGGAATTCCAAAACAGAGTGCTGGGGAAGAGTGAAGGGACAACCCAAACTATGTTTAAACATTGGGGCCTAGGGGCATGGCACGCCCAATATGCTGTCTCTTCATCTAGCCACTGAGAGGCCGTACTTGAGGACTGGGCTCAGGCTGAGGGTCACAATGTGTGTTTGTGACCAATGTGGTTTTGCGAGCATGGGCGGGGCCTCATGGGCCACACTGGTTTCAACTACACTGGACTTTGGACAACTTGCCAATCACAAGGTCTCTAACCATGGGAAGGGTGTTCTGATTTCTGCATCATTTTCAACCATGGGCCGTGGTTGGAGATAAGGCCTAGGTTCTGAAGCCCGAAAAACCGCTGTTGGGATGAGATGACCACCTAAGGGCATGGCGGGTCTGATAGGCTCACTGTGTGGTCAGCTGCCTGGGTGTTGGTCAGGAGGTTCTGGCTCAGGTTGTGTCAGACAGTGCATTAGTGCCCAGGTTAGACTATATAATTTGGGTACATTCGAGTGCCTTGTAGGTTTATCCTCATTTGAGGTGTCCAGGCAGCTCATTAGGGAAGATATTTTTTCTAGAGGGCAGTCAGAGTGCTGCATTGTGGGTCCGGAATTGCCAAACTTGAGGGCTTCTGGGCCAGGAGTGTGAGGACAGAAGTCTGAGAACACAAGCTCGACTTGGGCTTCTGGCCGAGGGCACTGCAGGTACCCCCTGCAGATCTGAACCAATATCTCAAGCATCTGAAATCACGGCGAGTATCAGACGTTGGCTCAGGTTGGAGTTTCTGTGCATGACGATCCTTCATGAACGGAGCGGAATCTCAAGGGCCTGGAGGTTTTCCCACGTTGGGAGTTGTGGGATGCCCCCTTCAAGGATTCCTTCTGCGGGACAATTGAGACCTGTTGGGCAGCTCCAGGACATCCCATATGGAATGACTGCAGAGCACAGTTGGAGGATGGATGCCAGGGAAGCCTGCCTCGCATTCCAATTGTCTCCTAGCAACAAGACAGTTGAAATCGGATGGCTCTGCGGGAGCAACCGGGGTGGCTGAGTTGAAATGGACTTTCCTGAGGATGGGGCCTAATGTGTGTTTGTGTCCATTAGGGCCTTGGAATGGGGCGGTGGCACCGGGACCCTAAGTATTCTCCTAAGCTTTTGACATAGCTCCCATGCACAAGTTTCCTTGTGGAGACTAGATTTGTTTTGATGGGTGCCTCCGGAAACCCCTTACGCTCCTATTGGATACCAGGCTTTTGAGGAGACATGCCTGCAAACCAAAGCAATGGATCCAATTATGGCCTAGGGTCCTGTCTGGTTCAATCTTCTTCTCTGGGGATATCCATCTATGGAATGAGTGGAGGTAGATGCTCACCTGTTGTCAGACCACCCTTGTTTGTCCCCGGAGTCCTACACTATTGGGATGGCCCCTGGGACTTTTGAGTGTTCTCCGAATTTGTACGATTTTGGACAATGGAATGGGCAGAATTCCCATAGATTGGGTAGGCACAGTCCTAATGTATGGCTCCAGGGGCCCCAGCCTGGAGGGTGTTTGGCCCAGGACTTTGAGGACAGAAGTCTGAAAACACAAACTCAGCTTAGGTTTGGGGACGTAGGAATGGCAGGCCCAATCTACAAACCATGAGAAGAACTCTTCAGGATATGAAGAAAGAGCAAGTCTTAGGCACTTGCTCAGGCTTTAGTATCTGTATTTTGTATCAACGATGGCCGTGGAATGTGGGGAGGCCTCATGGGCCATGGACGAATCTTCCTCTCTGTGGTTTTGGCCCGGTCCCAATTGTTTTTCGTCAATCTGTGGGATGGGAGGTCTCCTTTCAGGTTTATTACCTCAAGTGTCCGAACAAAAGAGGAATTCCAAAGCAGAGACCTGGGGAAGAGTGAAGGGAAAACCCAAACTATGGTTAAAAATTGGGGCCTAGGGGCATGGCATGCCCAATAAGCTGTCTCTTCATCCAGCCACTGAGAGGCCTTATGAGGACTCGGCTCAGGCTGAGGGTCACAATGTGTGTTTGTGACCAATGTGGCCCGCGAGCATGGGCGGGGCCTCATGGGCCACACTAATTTCAACTACACGGGACTTTGTACAACATGCCAATCACAAGGTCTCTTTCCATGGGGAAGGTGTGATTTCTGCATCATTTTCAACCCTGGGCAGTGATTGGAGATAAGGACTAGGTTCTGAAGCCTGAAAACCGCAGTTGGGTAGAGATGATGACCTAAGGCCATGGCGGCTCTGATGTGCTCAGTGTGTGGTCAGCTGCCTGGATGTTGATCTGGAGGTTCAGGCTCAGGTTGTGTCAGAGAGTGCATTAGAGCTCAGGTTAGACTATATAATTTGGGTACAGTCGAGTGCCGTGTAGGTTTATCCACATTTGAGGTGCCTGGGCAGCTCATTAGGCAAGATATTTTTTCTAGAGTGCAGGCAGAGTGCTGCATTGTGGGTCCGGAATTGCCAAACTTGCGGTCTTCTCGGCCAGGAGTGTGAGGACAAAAGTTTGAGAACACAAGTTGACTTGGACATCAGGCCGAGGGCGCGGCAGGTACCCCCTGCAGATCTGAACCAATATCTCATACATCTGAAGTCACGGCGAGGATCAGACGTTGGCTCAGGTTGGAGTTTCTGTGCATGACTGCCCCTTCATGAACGGAGCGGAATCTCAAGGCCATGGAGTTTTTCCCATGTTGGGAGTTGTGGAATGCCCCCTTCAAGGATTCCTTCTGGGGACAATTGAGACATGTTGGGCAGCTCCAGGACATCCCATATGGATTAACTCCAGAGCACCGTTGGAAGATGGATGCCAGGGAAGCCCGCCTCGCATTCCAATTGTCTCCTAGCAACTATACATTTGAGATCGGATGACTCTGCGGGAGCAACCTGGGTGGCTTAGTTGAAATAGACTTTCCTGAGAATGGGGCCTAATGTGTGTTTGTGTCCATGAGGGCCTTGGAATGGGGCGGTGGCACAGGGACCCTGTAGTATTCTCCTAAGCTTTTGACATAGATCCCATGCACAAGTTTCCTTGTGGAGACGAGATTTGTTCTGATGGGTGCCTCAGCAAACCACTTATGCTTGTATTGGAATCCAGGCTTTTGAGGAGACATGCCTGTAAACCAAAGCAATGGATCCGATTATGGCCTAGCGTACTGTCTGGTTCAATCTTCTTCTCTGGGGACATCCATGTATGGTATGAGTGGAGGTAGATGCTCACCTGGTGTCAGACCGCCCTTGTTTGTCCCCGGAAACCTACACTATTGGGATGGCCTCGGGGACTTTGGAGAGTTCTCCGAATTTGTACGATTTTGGACAATGGATGGGAAGAATTCCCATGGATTGAGTAGGCACAGTCCTAATGTGTGGCTCCAGGGGACCCAGCCTGGAGGGTGTGTGGCAAAGGACTTTGAGGACAGTATTCTAAAAACACAAACTCAGCTCAGGTTTGGGGACGTAGGTATGCAGGCCCAATCTACAAACCATGAGAAGAACTCTTCAGGATATGAAGAAAGAGCGAGTGTGAGGCACTTGATCAGGTTTTGCCTCTGCCTTTTATATCAACGATGGCCGTGGAATGTGGGGAGGCCTCATGGGCCATGGACGAATCTTCCTCTCTGTGGATTTGGCCCGGTCCCAATTGTTTTTCGTCAATCTGTGGGATGGGAGGTCTCCTTTCCTGTTTATTAACTCAGGTGTCCGAACAAAAGAGGAATTCCAAAGCAGAGCCTTGGGAAAGAGTGAAGGGACAACCCAAACTATGGTTAAAAATTGGGGACTAGGGGCATGGCAGGCCCAATATGCTGTCTCTTCATCCAGCCACTGAGAGGCCTGACTTGAGGACTGGGCTCATGCTGAGGGTCACAATGTGAGTTTGTGACCAATGTGGCCCGCGAGCATGGGCGGGGCCTCATGGGCCACACTGGTTTCAACTACACTGGACTTTGGACAACATGCCAATCACAAGGTCTCTTGCCATGGGGAAGGTGTTCTGATTTCTGCATCATTTTCAACCATGGGCAGTGGTTGGAGATAAGGTCTAGGTTCTGAAGCCTGAAAAATCGCAGTTGGGAAGAGATGACGACCTAAGGCCATGGTGGGTCTCATACGCTCAGTGTGCATTCATCTGCCTGGGTTTTGGTCAGGAGGTTCTAGCTCAGGGTGTGTCAGACAGTGCATTAGTGACCAGGTTAGACTATATAATTTGGGTACAGTCGAGTGCCGTGTAGGTTTATCCCCCTTTTAGGTTCCTGGGCAGCTCATTAGGCAAGATGTTTTTTCTAGAGGGCAGGCAGAGTGCTGCATTGTGGGTCCGGAATTGCCAAACTTGAGAGCTTCTGGGCCAGGAGTGTGAGGACAGAAGTCTGAGAACACAAGCTAGACTTGGGCTTCAGGCCGAGGGCACGACATGTACCCCCTGCAGATCGGAACCAATATCTCAAGCATCTGAAGCCAAGGCGAGGATCAGACGTTGGCTCAGGTTGGAGTTTCTGAGCATAACTGCCCCTTCATGAACGGAGAGGAATCTCAAGGCCATGGAGGTTTTCCCACGTTGGGAGTTTATGAATGCCCTCTTAAAGGATTCCTTCTGTGGGACAATTGAGACCTGTTGGGCAGCTCCAGGACATCCCATATGGAATGACTCCAGAGCACCGTTGGAGGATGGATGCCAGGGAAGCCCGCCTCGCATTACAAATGTCTCCTAGCAACAATAGAGTTGAGATCGGTGGCTCTGTGGGAGCAACCGAGGTGGCTGAGTTGAAATGGATTTTCCTGAGGATGGGGCCTAATGTGTGTTGTGTCCATGAGGGCCTTGGATTAGGGCGGTGGCACCGGGACCCTGAAGTATTCTCCTAAGCTTTTGACATAGCTCCCATGCAAAAGTTTCCGTGTGGAGACGAGATTTTTTCTGATGGGTGCCTCAGGAAACCCCTTATGCTGGTATTGGAATCCAGGCTTATGAGGACACATGCCTGTAAACCAAAGCCTTGGACCCGATTATGGCCTAGGGTCCTGTCTGGTTCAATCTTCTTCTCTGGGGTTCTCCATCTATGGAATGAGTGGAGGTAGATGATCACCTGGTGTCAGACCGCCCTGTTTGTCCCCGGAGACATACACTATTGGGAGGGCCTCGGGGACTTTGGAGGGTTCTCCTAATTTGTACGATTTGGGACAATGGAATGGGCAGAATTCCCATGGATTGGGTAGGCACAGTACTAATGTGTGGCTCCTGGCGCCCCAGCCTGGAGGGTGTGTGGCCCAGGACTTTGAACAGAAGATTGAAAACAGAAACTCAGCTTAGGTTTGGGGACGTAGGTATGGCAGGCGTAATCTACAAACCATGAGAAGAACTCTTCAGAATATGAAGAAAGAGCGAGTCTGAGGTACTTGCTCAGGCTTTTGTCTTTGGATTTTGTATCAATGATGGCCGTGGAATTTGGGGAGGCCTCATGGCCCATGGACGAATCTTCCTCTCTGTGGATTTGGCCCAGTCCCAATTGTTTTTCATAAATCTGTGGAATGGGAGGTCTCCTTTCAGGTTTATTAACTCAGGTGTCTGAACATAAGCGGAATTCCAAAACAGAGTGCTGGGGAAGAGTGAAGGGACAACCCAAACTATGTTTAAACATTGGGGCCTAGGGGCATGGCACGCCCAATATGCTGTCTCTTCATCTAGCCACTGAGAGGCCGTACTTGAGGACTGGGCTCAGGCTGAGGGTCACAATGTGTGTTTGTGACCAATGTGGTTTTGCGAGCATGGGCGGGGCCTCATGGGCCACACTGGTTTCAACTACACTGGACTTTGGACAACTTGCCAATCACAAGGTCTCTAACCATGGGAAGGGTGTTCTGATTTCTGCATCATTTTCAACCATGGGCCGTGGTTGGAGATAAGGCCTAGGTTCTGAAGCCCGAAAAACCGCTGTTGGGATGAGATGACCACCTAAGGGCATGGCGGGTCTGATAGGCTCACTGTGTGGTCAGCTGCCTGGGTGTTGGTCAGGAGGTTCTGGCTCAGGTTGTGTCAGACAGTGCATTAGTGCCCAGGTTAGACTATATAATTTGGGTACATTCGAGTGCCTTGTAGGTTTATCCTCATTTGAGGTGTCCAGGCAGCTCATTAGGGAAGATATTTTTTCTAGAGGGCAGGCAGAGTGCTGCATTGTGGGTCCGGAATTGCCAAACTTGAGGGCTTCTGGGCCAGGAGTGTGAGGACAGAAGTCTGAGAACACAAGCTCGACTTGGGCTTCTGGCCGAGGGCACTGCAGGTACCCCCTGCAGATCTGAACCAATATCTCAAGCATCTGAAATCACGGCGAGTATCAGACGTTGGCTCAGGTTGGAGTTTCTGTGCATGACTATCCTTCATGAACGGAGCGGAATCTCAAGGGCCTGGAGGTTTTCCCACGTTGGGAGTTGTGGGATGCCCCCTTCAAGGATTCCTTCTGCGGGACAATTGAGACCTGTTGGGCAGCTCCAGGACATCCCATATGGAATGACTGCAGAGCACAGTTGGAGGATGGATGCCAGGGAAGCCTGCCTCGCATTCCAATTGTCTCCTAGCAACAAGACAGTTGAAATCGGATGGCTCTGCGGGAGCAACCGGGGTGGCTGAGTTGAAATGGACTTTCCTGAGGATGGGGCCTAATGTGTGTTTGTGTCCATTAGGGCCTTGGAATGGGGCGGTGGCACCGGGACCCTAAGTATTCTCCTAAGCTTTTGACATAGCTCCCATGCACAAGTTTCCTTGTGGAGACTAGATTTGTTTTGATGGGTGCCTCCGGAAACCCCTTACGCTCGTATTGGATACCAGGCTTTTGAGGAGACATGCCTGCAAACCAAAGCAATGGATCCAATTATGGCCTAGGGTCCTGTCTGGTTCAATCTTCTTCTCTGGGGATATCCATCTATGGAATGAGTGGAGGTAGATGCTCACCTGTTGTCAGACCACCCTTGTTTGTCCCCGGAGTCCTACACTATTGGGATGGCCCCTGGGACTTTGGAGTGTTCTCCGAATTTGTACGATTTTGGACAATGGAATGGGCAGAATTCCCATAGATTGGGTAGGCACAGTCCTAATGTATGGCTCCAGGGGCCCCAGCCTGGAGGGTGTTTGGCCCAGGACTTTGAGGACAGAAGTCTGAAAACACAAACTCAGCTTAGGTTTGGGGACGTAGGAATGGCAGGCCCAATCTAAAAACCATGAGAAGAACTCTTCAGGATATGAAGAAAGAGCAAGTCTGAGGCACTTGCTCAGGCTTTAGTATCTGTATTTTGTATCAACGATGGCCGTGGAATGTGGGGAGGCCTCATGGGCCATGGACGAATCTTCCTCTCTGTGGTTTTGGCCCGGTCCCAATTGTTTTTCGTCAATCTGTGGGATGGGAGGTCTCCTTTCAGGTTTATTACCTCAAGTGTCCGAACAAAAGAGGAATTCCAAAGCAGAGACCTGGGGAAGAGTGAAGGGACAACCCAAACTATGGTTAAAAATTGGGGCCTAGGGGCATGGCATGCCCAATAAGCTGTCTCTTCATCCATCCACTGAGAGGCCTTATGAGGACTCGGCTCAGGCTGAGGGTCACAATGTGTGTTTGTGACCAATGTGGCCCGCGAGCATGGGCGGGGCCTCATGGGCCACACTAATTTCAACTACACGGGACTTTGTACAACATGCCAATCACAAGGTCTCTTTCCATGGGGAAGGTGTGATTTCTGCATCATTTTCAACCCTGGGCAGTGATTGGAGATAAGGACTAGGTTCTGAAGCCTGAAAACCGCAGTTGGGTAGAGATGATGACCTAAGGCCATGGCGGCTCTGATGTGCTCAGTGTGTGGTCAGCTGCCTGGATGTTGATCTGGAGGTTCAGGCTCAGGTTGTGTCAGAGAGTGCATTAGAGCTCAGGTTAGACTATATAATTTGGGTACAGTCGAGTGCCGTGTAGGTTTATCCACATTTGAGGTGCCTGGGCAGCTCATTAGGCAAGATATTTTTTCTAGAGTGCAGGCAGAGTGCTGCATTGTGGGTCCGGAATTGCCAAACTTGCGGTCTTCTCGGCCAGGAGTGTGAGGACAAAAGTTTGAGAACACAAGTTGACTTGGACATCAGGCCGAGGGCGCGGCAGGTACCCCCTGCAGATCTGAACCAATATCTCATACATCTGAAGTCACGGCGAGGATCAGACGTTGGCTCAGGTTGGAGTTTCTGTGCATGACTGCCCCTTCATGAACGGAGCGGAATCTCAAGGCCATGGAGTTTTTCCCATGTTGGGAGTTATGGGATGCGCCCTTCAAGGATTCCTTCTGGGGACAATTGAGACATGTTGGGCAGCTCCAGGACATCCCATATGGATTAACTCCAGAGCACCGTTGGAAGATGGATGCCAGGGAAGCCCGCCTCGCATTCCAATTGTCTCCTAGCAACTATACATTTGAGATCGGATGACTCTGCGGGAGCAACCTGGGTGGCTTAGTTGAAATAGACTTTCCTGAGAATGGGGCCTAATGTGTGTTTGTGTCCATGAGGGCCTTGGAATGGGGCGGTGGCACAGGGACCCTGTAGTATTCTCCTAAGCTTTTGACATAGATCCCATGCACAAGTTTCCTTGTGGAGACGAGATTTGTTCTGATGGGTGCCTCAGCAAACCACTTATGCTTGTATTGGAATCCAGGCTTTTGAGGAGACATGCCTGTAAACCAAAGCAATGGATCCGATTATGGCCTAGCGTACTGTCTGGTTCAATCTTCTTCTCTGGGGACATCCATGTATGGTATGAGTGGAGGTAGATGCTCACCTGGTGTCAGACCGCCCTTGTTTGTCCCCGGAAACCTACACTATTGGGATGGCCTCGGGGACTTTGGAGAGTTCTCCGAATTTGTACGATTTTGGACAATGGATGGGAAGAATTCCCATGGATTGAGTAGGCACAGTCCTAATGTGTGGCTCCAGGGGACCCAGCCTGGAGGGTGTGTGGCAAAGGACTTTGAGGACAGTATTCTAAAAACACAAACTCAGCTCAGGTTTGGGGACGTAGGTATGCAGGCCCAATCTACAAACCATGAGAAGAACTCTTCAGGATATGAAGAAAGAGCGAGTGTGAGGCACTTGATCAGGTTTTGCCTCTGCCTTTTATATCAACGATGGCCGTGGAATGTGGGGAGGCCTCATGGGCCATGGACGAATCTTCCTCTCTGTGGATTTGGCCCGGTCCCAATTGTTTTTCGTCAATCTGTGGGATGGGAGGTCTCCTTTCCTGTTTATTAACTCAGGTGTCCGAACAAAAGAGGAATTCCAAAGCAGAGCCTTGGGAAAGAGTGAAGGGACAACCCAAACTATGGTTAAAAATTGGGGACTAGGGGCATGGCAGGCCCAATATGCTGTCTCTTCATCCAGCCACTGAGAGGCCTGACTTGAGGACTGGGCTCATGCTGAGGGTCACAATGTGAGTTTGTGACCAATGTGGCCCGCGAGCATGGGCGGGGCCTCATGGGCCACACTGGTTTCAACTACACTGGACTTTGGACAACATGCCAATCACAAGGTCTCTTGCCATGGGGAAGGTGTTCTGATTTCTGCATCATTTTCAACCATGGGCAGTGGTTGGAGATAAGGTCTAGGTTCTGAAGCCTGAAAAATCGCAGTTGGGAAGAGATGACGACCTAAGGCCATGGTGGGTCTCATACGCTCAGTGTGCATTCATCTGCCTGGGTTTTGGTCAGGAGGTTCTAGCTCAGGGTGTGTCAGACAGTGCATTAGTGACCAGGTTAGACTATATAATTTGGGTACAGTCGAGTGCCGTGTAGGTTTATCCCCCTTTTAGGTTCCTGGGCAGCTCATTAGGCAAGATGTTTTTTCTAGAGGGCAGGCAGAGTGCTGCATTGTGGGTCCGGAATTGCCAAACTTGAGAGCTTCTGGGCCAGGAGTGTGAGGACAGAAGTCTGAGAACACAAGCTAGACTTGGGCTTCAGGCCGAGGGCACGACATGTACCCCCTGCAGATCGGAACCAATATCTCAAGCATCTGAAGCCAAGGCGAGGATCAGACGTTGGCTCAGGTTGGAGTTTCTGAGCATAACTGCCCCTTCATGAACGGAGAGGAATCTCAAGGCCATGGAGGTTTTCCCACGTTGGGAGTTTATGAATGCCCTCTTAAAGGATTCCTTCTGTGGGACAATTGAGACCTGTTGGGCAGCTCCAGGACATCCCATATGGAATGACTCCAGAGCACCGTTGGAGGATGGATGCCAGGGAAGCCCGCCTCGCATTACAAATGTCTCCTAGCAACAATAGAGTTGAGATCGGTGGCTCTGTGGGAGCAACCGAGGTGGCTGAGTTGAAATGGATTTTCCTGAGGATGGGGCCTAATGTGTGTTGTGTCCATGAGGGCCTTGGATTAGGGCGGTGGCACCGGGACCCTGAAGTATTCTCCTAAGCTTTTGACATAGCTCCCATGCAAAAGTTTCCGTGTGGAGACGAGATTTTTTCTGATGGGTGCCTCAGGAAACCCCTTATGCTGGTATTGGAATCCAGGCTTATGAGGACACATGCCTGTAAACCAAAGCCTTGGACCCGATTATGGCCTAGGGTCCTGTCTGGTTCAATCTTCTTCTCTGGGGTTCTCCATCTATGGAATGAGTGGAGGTAGATGATCACCTGGTGTCAGACCGCCCTGTTTGTCCCCGGAGACATACACTATTGGGAGGGCCTCGGGGACTTTGGAGGGTTCTCCTAATTTGTACGATTTGGGACAATGGAATGGGCAGAATTCCCATGGATTGGGTAGGCACAGTACTAATGTGTGGCTCCTGGCGCCCCAGCCTGGAGGGTGTGTGGCCCAGGACTTTGAACAGAAGATTGAAAACAGAAACTCAGCTTAGGTTTGGGGACGTAGGTATGGCAGGCGTAATCTACAAACCATGAGAAGAACTCTTCAGAATATGAAGAAAGAGCGAGTCTGAGGTACTTGCTCAGGCTTTTGTCTTTGGATTTTGTATCAATGATGGCCGTGGAATTTGGGGAGGCCTCATGGCCCATGGACGAATCTTCCTCTCTGTGGATTTGGCCCAGTCCCAATTGTTTTTCATAAATCTGTGGAATGGGAGGTCTCCTTTCAGGTTTATTAACTCAGGTGTCTGAACATAAGCGGAATTCCAAAACAGAGTGCTGGGGAAGAGTGAAGGGACAACCCAAACTATGTTTAAACATTGGGGCCTAGGGGCATGGCACGCCCAATATGCTGTCTCTTCATCTAGCCACTGAGAGGCCGTACTTGAGGACTGGGCTCAGGCTGAGGGTCACAATGTGTGTTTGTGACCAATGTGGTTTTGCGAGCATGGGCGGGGCCTCATGGGCCACACTGGTTTCAACTACACTGGACTTTGGACAACTTGCCAATCACAAGGTCTCTAACCATGGGAAGGGTGTTCTGATTTCTGCATCATTTTCAACCATGGGCCGTGGTTGGAGATAAGGCCTAGGTTCTGAAGCCCGAAAAACCGCTGTTGGGATGAGATGACCACCTAAGGGCATGGCGGGTCTGATAGGCTCACTGTGTGGTCAGCTGCCTGGGTGTTGGTCAGGAGGTTCTGGCTCAGGTTGTGTCAGACAGTGCATTAGTGCCCAGGTTAGACTATATAATTTGGGTACATTCGAGTGCCTTGTAGGTTTATCCTCATTTGAGGTGTCCAGGCAGCTCATTAGGGAAGATATTTTTTCTAGAGGGCAGGCAGAGTGCTGCATTGTGGGTCCGGAATTGCCAAACTTGAGGGCTTCTGGGCCAGGAGTGTGAGGACAGAAGTCTGAGAACACAAGCTCGACTTGGGCTTCTGGCCGAGGGCACTGCAGGTACCCCCTGCAGATCTGAACCAATATCTCAAGCATCTGAAATCACGGCGAGTATCAGACGTTGGCTCAGGTTGGAGTTTCTGTGCATGACGATCCTTCATGAACGGAGCGGAATCTCAAGGGCCTGGAGGTTTTCCCACGTTGGGAGTTGTGGGATGCCCCCTTCAAGGATTCCTTCTGCGGGACAATTGAGACCTGTTGGGCAGCTCCAGGACATCCCATATGGAATGACTGCAGAGCACAGTTGGAGGATGGATGCCAGGGAAGCCTGCCTCGCATTCCAATTGTCTCCTAGCAACAAGACAGTTGAAATCGGATGGCTCTGCGGGAGCAACCGGGGTGGCTGAGTTGAAATGGACTTTCCTGAGGATGGGGCCTAATGTGTGTTTGTGTCCATTAGGGCCTTGGAATGGGGCGGTGGCACCGGGACCCTAAGTATTCTCCTAAGCTTTTGACATAGCTCCCATGCACAAGTTTCCTTGTGGAGACTAGATTTGTTTTGATGGGTGCCTCCGGAAACCCCTTACGCTCGTATTGGATACCAGGCTTTTGAGGAGACATGCCTGCAAACCAAAGCAATGGATCCAATTATGGCCTAGGGTCCTGTCTGGTTCAATCTTCTTCTCTGGGGATATCCATCTATGGAATGAGTGGAGGTAGATGCTCACCTGTTGTCAGACCACCCTTGTTTGTCCCCGGAGTCCTACACTATTGGGATGGCCCCTGGGACTTTGGAGTGTTCTCCGAATTTGTACGATTTTGGACAATGGAATGGGCAGAATTCCCATAGATTGGGTAGGCACAGTCCTAATGTATGGCTCCAGGGGCCCCAGCCTGGAGGGTGTTTGGCCCAGGACTTTGAGGACAGAAGTCTGAAAACACAAACTCAGCTTAGGTTTGGGGACGTAGGAATGGCAGGCCCAATCTAAAAACCATGAGAAGAACTCTTCAGGATATGAAGAAAGAGCAAGTCTGAGGCACTTGCTCAGGCTTTAGTATCTGTATTTTGTATCAACGATGGCCGTGGAATGTGGGGAGGCCTCATGGGCCATGGACGAATCTTCCTCTCTGTGGTTTTGGCCCGGTCCCAATTGTTTTTCGTCAATCTGTGGGATGGGAGGTCTCCTTTCAGGTTTATTACCTCAAGTGTCCGAACAAAAGAGGAATTCCAAAGCAGAGACCTGGGGAAGAGTGAAGGGACAACCCAAACTATGGTTAAAAATTGGGGCCTAGGGGCATGGCATGCCCAATAAGCTGTCTCTTCATCCAGCCACTGAGAGGCCTTATGAGGACTCGGCTTAGGCTGAGGGTCACAATGTGTGTTTGTGACCAATGTGGCCCGCGAGCATGGGCGGGGCCTCATGGGCCACACTAATTTCAACTACACGGGACTTTGTACAACATGCCAATCACAAGGTCTCTTTCCATGGGGAAGGTGTGATTTCTGCATCATTTTCAACCCTGGGCAGTGATTGGAGATAAGGACTAGGTTCTGAAGCCTGAAAACCGCAGTTGGGTAGAGATGATGACCTAAGGCCATGGCGGCTCTGATGTGCTCAGTGTGTGGTCAGCTGCCTGGATGTTGATCTGGAGGTTCAGGCTCAGGTTGTGTCAGAGAGTGCATTAGAGCTCAGGTTAGACTATATAATTTGGGTACAGTCGAGTGCCGTGTAGGTTTATCCACATTTGAGGTGCCTGGGCAGCTCATTAGGCAAGATATTTTTTCTAGAGTGCAGGCAGAGTGCTGCATTGTGGGTCCGGAATTGCCAAATTGCGGTCTTCTCGGCCAGGAGTGTGAGGACAAAAGTTTGAGAACACAAGTTGACTTGGACATCAGGCCGAGGGCGCGGCAGGTACCCCCTGCAGATCTGAACCAATATCTCATACATCTGAAGTCACGGCGAGGATCAGACGTTGGCTCAGGTTGGAGTTTCTGTGCATGACTGCCCCTTCATGAACGGAGCGGAATCTCAAGGCCATGGAGTTTTTCCCATGTTGGGAGTTATGGGATGCCCCCTTCAAGGATTCCTTCTGGGGACAATTGAGACATGTTGGGCAGCTCCAGGACATCCCATATGGATTAACTCCAGAGCACCGTTGGAAGATGGATGCCAGGGAAGCCCGCCTCGCATTCCAATTGTCTCCTAGCAACTATACATTTGAGATCGGATGACTCTGCAGGAGCAACCTGGGTGGCTTAGTTGAAATAGACTTTCCTGAGAATGGGGCCTAATGTGTGTTTGTGTCCATGAGGGCCTTGGAATGGGGCGGTGGCACAGGGACCCTGTAGTATTCTCCTAAGCTTTTGACATAGATCCCATGCACAAGTTTCCTTGTGGAGACGAGATTTGTTCTGATAGGTGCCTCAGCAAACCACTTATGCTTGTATTGGAATCCAGGCTTTTGAGGAGACATGCCTGTAAACCAAAGCAATGGATCCGATTATGGCCTAGCGTACTGTCTGGTTCAATCTTCTTCTCTGGGGACATCCATGTATGGTATGAGTGGAGGTAGATGCTCACCTGGTGTCAGACCGCCCTTGTTTGTCCCCGGAAACCTACACTATTGGGATGGCCTCGGGGACTTTGGAGAGTTCTCCGAATTTGTACGATTTTGGACAATGGATGGGAAGAATTCCCATGGATTGAGTAGGCACAGTCCTAATGTGTGGCTCCAGGGGACCCAGCCTGGAGGGTGTGTGGCAAAGGACTTTGAGGACAGTATTCTAAAAACACAAACTCAGCTCAGGTTTGGGGACGTAGGTATGCAGGCCCAATCTACAAACCATGAGAAGAACTCTTCAGGATATGAAGAAAGAGCGAGTGTGAGGCACTTGATCAGGTTTTGCCTCTGCCTTTTATATCAACGATGGCCGTGGAATGTGGGGAGGCCTCATGGGCCATGGACGAATCTTCCTCTCTGTGGATTTGGCCCGGTCCCAATTGTTTTTCGTCAATCTGTGGGATGGGAGGTCTCCTTTCCTGTTTATTAACTCAGGTGTCCGAACAAAAGAGGAATTCCAAAGCAGAGCCTTGGGAAAGAGTGAAGGGACAACCCAAACTATGGTTAAAAATTGGGGACTAGGGGCATGGCAGGCCCAATATGCTGTCTCTTCATCCAGCCACTGAGAGGCCTGACTTGAGGACTGGGCTCATGCTGAGGGTCACAATGTGAGTTTGTGACCAATGTGGCCCGCGAGCATGGGCGGGGCCTCATGGGCCACACTGGTTTCAACTACACTGGACTTTGGACAACATGCCAATCACAAGGTCTCTTGCCATGGGGAAGGTGTTCTGATTTCTGCATCATTTTCAACCATGGGCAGTGGTTGGAGATAAGGTCTAGGTTCTGAAGCCTGAAAAATCGCAGTTGGGAAGAGATGACGACCTAAGGCCATGGTGGGTCTCATACGCTCAGTGTGCATTCATCTGCCTGGGTTTTGGTCAGGAGGTTCTAGCTCAGGGTGTGTCAGACAGTGCATTAGTGACCAGGTTAGACTATATAATTTGGGTACAGTCGAGTGCCGTGTAGGTTTATCCCCCTTTTAGGTTCCTGGGCAGCTCATTAGGCAAGATGTTTTTTCTAGAGGGCAGGCAGAGTGCTGCATTGTGGGTCCGGAATTGCCAAACTTGAGAGCTTCTGGGCCAGGAGTGTGAGGACAGAAGTCTGAGAACACAAGCTAGACTTGGGCTTCAGGCCGAGGGCACGGCATGTACCCCCTGCAGATCGGAACCAATATCTCAAGCATCTGAAGCCAAGGCGAGGATCAGACGTTGGCTCAGGTTGGAGTTTCTGAGCATAACTGCCCCTTCATGAACGGAGAGGAATCTCAAGGCCATGGAGGTTTTCCCACGTTGGGAGTTTATGAATGCCCTCTTAAAGGATTCCTTCTGTGGGACAATTGAGACCTGTTGGGCAGCTCCAGGACATCCCATATGGAATGACTCCAGAGCACCGTTGGAGGATGGATGCCAGGGAAGCCCGCCTCGCATTACAAATGTCTCCTTGCAACAATAGAGTTGAGATCGGTGGCTCTGTGGGAGCAACCGAGGTGGCTGAGTTGAAATGGATTTTCCTGAGGATGGGGCCTAATGTGTGTTGTGTCCATGAGGGCCTTGGATTAGGGCGGTGGCACCGGGACCCTGAAGTATTCTCCTAAGCTTTTGACATAGCTCCCATGCAAAAGTTTCCGTGTGGAGACGAGATTTTTTCTGATGGGTGCCTCAGGAAACCCCTTATGCTGGTATTGGAATCCAGGCTTTTGAGGACACATGCCTGTAAACCAAAGCAATGGACCCGATTATGGCCTAGGGTCCTGTCTGGTTCAATCTTCTTCTCTGGGGTTCTCCATCTATGGAATGAGTGGAGGTAGATGATCACCTGGTGTCAGACCGCCCTGTTTGTCCCCGGAGACATACACTATTGGGAGAGCCTCGGGGACATTGGAGGGTTCTCCTAATTTGTACGATTTGGGACAATGGAATGGGCAGAATTCCCATGGATTGGGTAGGCACAGTACTAATGTGTGGCTCCTGGCGCCCCAGCCTGGAGGGTGTGTGGCCCAGGACTTTGAACAGAAGATTGAAAACAGAAACTCAGCTTAGGTTTGGGGACGTAGGTATGGCAGGCGTAATCTACAAACCATGAGAAGAACTCTCCAGAATATGAAGAAAGAGCGAGTCTGAGGTACTTGCTCAGGCTTTTGTCTTTGGATTTTGTATCAATGATGGCCGTGGAATTTGGGGAGGCCTCATGGCCCATGGACGAATCTTCCTCTCTGTGGATTTGGCCCAGTCCCAATTGTTTTTCATAAATCTGTGGAATGGGAGGTCTCCTTTCAGGTTTATTAACTCAGGTGTCTGAACATAAGCGGAATTCCAAAACAGAGTGCTGGGGAAGAGTGAAGGGACAACCCAAACTATGTTTAAAAATTGGGGCCTAGGGGCATGGCACGCCCAATATGCTGTCTCTTCATCTAGCCACTGAGAGGCCGTACTTGAGGACTGGGCTCAGGCTGAGGGTCACAATGTGTGTTTGTGACCAATGTGGTTTTGCGAGCATGGGCGGGGCCTCATGGGCCACACTGGTTTCAACTACACTGGACTTTGGACAACTTGCCAATCACAAGGTCTCTAACCATGGGAAGGGTGTTCTGATTTCTGCATCATTTTCAACCATGGGCCGTGGTTGGAGATAAGGCCTAGGTTCTGAAGCCCGAAAAACCGCTGTTGGGATGAGATGACCACCTAAGGGCATGGCGGGTCTGATAGGCTCACTGTGTGGTCAGCTGCCTGGGTGTTGGTCAGGAGGTTCTGGCTCAGGTTGTGTCAGACAGTGCATTAGTGCCCAGGTTAGACTATATAATTTGGGTACATTCGAGTGCCTTGTAGGTTTATCCTCATTTGAGGTGTCCAGGCAGCTCATTAGGGAAGATATTTTTTCTAGAGGGCAGGCAGAGTGCTGCATTGTGGGTCCGGAATTGCCAAACTTGAGGGCTTCTGGGCCAGGAGTGTGAGGACAGAAGTCTGAGAACACAAGCTCGACTTGGGCTTCTGGCCGAGGGCACTGCAGGTACCCCCTGCAGATCTGAACCAATATCTCAAGCATCTGAAATCACGGCGAGTATCAGACGTTGGCTCAGGTTGGAGTTTCTGTGCATGACTATCCTTCATGAACGGAGCGGAATCTCAAGGGCCTGGAGGTTTTCCCACGTTGGGAGTTGTGGGATGCCCCCTTCAAGGATTCCTTCTGCGGGACAATTGAGACCTGTTGGGCAGCTCCAGGACATCCCATATGGAATGACTGCAGAGCACAGTTGGAGGATGGATGCCAGGGAAGCCTGCCTCGCATTCCAATTGTCTCCTAGCAACAAGACAGTTGAAATCGGATGGCTCTGCGGGAGCAACCGGGGTGGCTGAGTTGAAATGGACTTTCCTGAGGATGGGGCCTAATGTGTGTTTGTGTCCATTAGGGCCTTGGAATGGGGCGGTGGCACCGGGACCCTAAGTATTCTCCTAAGCTTTTGACATAGCTCCCATGCACAAGTTTCCTTGTGGAGACTAGATTTGTTTTGATGGGTGCCTCCGGAAACCCCTTACGCTCGTATTGGATACCAGGCTTTTGAGGAGACATGCCTGCAAACCAAAGCAATGGATCCAATTATGGCCTAGGGTCCTGTCTGGTTCAATCTTCTTCTCTGGGGATATCCATCTATGGAATGAGTGGAGGTAGATGCTCACCTGTTGTCAGACCACCCTTGTTTGTCCCCGGAGTCCTACACTATTGGGATGGCCCCTGGGACTTTGGAGTGTTCTCCGAATTTGTACGATTTTGGACAATGGAATGGGCAGAATTCCCATAGATTGGGTAGGCACAGTCCTAATGTATGGCTCCAGGGGCCCCAGCCTGGAGGGTGTTTGGCCCAGGACTTTGAGGACAGAAGTCTGAAAACACAAACTCAGCTTAGGTTTGGGGACGTAGGAATGGCAGGCCCAATCTAAAAACCATGAGAAGAACTCTTCAGGATATGAAGAAAGAGCAAGTCTGAGGCACTTGCTCAGGCTTTAGTATCTGTATTTTGTATCAACGATGGCCGTGGAATGTGGGGAGGCCTCATGGGCCATGGACGAATCTTCCTCTCTGTGGTTTTGGCCCAGTCCCAATTGTTTTTCGTCAATCTGTGGGATGGGAGGTCTCCTTTCAGGTTTATTACCTCAAGTGTCCGAACAAAAGAGGAATTCCAAAGCAGAGACCTGGGGAAGAGTGAAGGGACAACCCAAACTATGGTTAAAAATTGGGGCCTAGGGGCATGGCATGCCCAATAAGCTGTCTCTTCATCCAGCCACTGAGAGGCCTTATGAGGACTCGGCTCAGGCTGAGGGTCACAATGTGTGTTTGTGACCAATGTGGCCCGCGAGCATGGGCGGGGCCTCATGGGCCACACTAATTTCAACTACACGGGACTTTGTACAACATGCCAATCACAAGGTCTCTTTCCATGGGGAAGGTGTGATTTCTGCATCATTTTCAACCCTGGGCAGTGATTGGAGATAAGGACTAGGTTCTGAAGCCTGAAAACCGCAGTTGGGTAGAGATGATGACCTAAGGCCATGGCGGCTCTGATGTGCTCAGTGTGTGGTCAGCTGCCTGGATGTTGATCTGGAGGTTCAGGCTCAGGTTGTGTCAGAGAGTGCATTGGAGCTCAGGTTAGACTATATAATTTGGGTACAGTCGAGTGCCGTGTAGGTTTATCCACATTTGAGGTGGCTGGGCAGCTCATTAGGCAAGATATTTTTTCTAGAGTGCAGGCAGAGTGCTGCATTGTGGGTCCGGAATTGCCAAACTTGCGGTCTTCTCGGCCAGGAGTGTGAGGACAAAAGTTTGAGAACACAAGTTGACTTGGACATCAGGCCGAGGGCGCGGCAGGTACCCCCTGCAGATCTGAACCAATATCTCATACATCTGAAGTCACGGCGAGGATCAGACGTTGGCTCAGGTTGGAGTTTCTGTGCATGACTGCCCCTTCATGAACGGAGCGGAATCTCAAGGCCATGGAGTTTTTCCCATGTTGGGAGTTGTGGAATGCCCCCTTCAAGGATTCCTTCTGGGGACAATTGAGACATGTTGGGCAGCTCCAGGACATCCCATATGGATTAACTCCAGAGCACCGTTGGAAGATGGATGCCAGGGAAGCCCGCCTCGCATTCCAATTGTCTCCTAGCAACTATACATTTGAGATCGGATGACTCTGCGGGAGCAACCTGGGTGGCTTAGTTGAAATAGACTTTCCTGAGAATGGGGCCTAATGTGTGTTTGTGTCCATGAGGGCCTTGGAATGGGGCGGTGGGACAGGGACCCTGTAGTATTCTCCTAAGCTTTTGACATAGATCCCATGCACAAGTTTCCTTGTGGAGACGAGATTTGTTCTGATGGGTGCCTCAGCAAACCACTTATGCTTGTATTGGAATCCAGGCTTTTGAGGAGACATGCCTGTAAACCAAAGCAATGGATCCGATTATGGCCTAGCGTACTGTCTGGTTCAATCTTCTTCTCTGGGGACATCCATGTATGGTATGAGTGGAGGTAGATGCTCACCTGGTGTCAGACCGCCCTTGTTTGTCCCCGGAAACCTACACTATTGGGATGGCCTCGGGGACTTTGGAGAGTTCTCCGAATTTGTACGATTTTGGACAATGGATGGGAAGAATTCCCATGGATTGAGTAGGCACAGTCCTAATGTGTGGCTCCAGGGGACCCAGCCTGGAGGGTGTGTGGCAAAGGACTTTGAGGACAGTATTCTAAAAACACAAACTCAGCTCAGGTTTGGGGACGTAGGTATGCAGGCCCAATCTACAAACCATGAGAAGAACTCTTCAGGATATGAAGAAAGAGCGAGTGTGAGGCACTTGATCAGGTTTTGCCTCTGCCTTTTATATCAACGATGGCCGTGGAATGTGGGGAGGCCTCATGGGCCATGGACGAATCTTCCTCTCTGTGGATTTGGCCCGGTCCCAATTGTTTTTCGTCAATCTGTGGGATGGGAGGTCTCCTTTCCTGTTTATTAACTCAGGTGTCCGAACAAAAGAGGAATTCCAAAGCAGAGCCTTGGGAAAGAGTGAAGGGACAACCCAAACTATGGTTAAAAATTGGGGACTAGGGGCATGGCAGGCCCAATATGCTGTCTCTTCATCCAGCCACTGAGAGGCCTGACTTGAGGACTGGGCTCATGCTGAGGGTCACAATGTGAGTTTGTGACCAATGTGGCCCGCGAGCATGGGCGGGGCCTCATGGGCCACACTGGTTTCAACTACACTGGACTTTGGACAACATGCCAATCACAAGGTCTCTTGCCATGGGGAAGGTGTTCTGATTTCTGCATCATTTTCAACCATGGGCAGTGGTTGGAGATAAGGTCTAGGTTCTGAAGCCTGAAAAATCGCAGTTGGGAAGAGATGACGACCTAAGGCCATGGTGGGTCTCATACGCTCAGTGTGCATTCATCTGCCTGGGTTTTGGTCAGGAGGTTCTAGCTCAGGGTGTGTCAGACAGTGCATTAGTGACCAGGTTAGACTATATAATTTGGGTACAGTCGAGTGCCGTGTAGGTTTATCCCCCTTTTAGGTTCCTGGGCAGCTCATTAGGCAAGATGTTTTTTCTAGAGGGCAGGCAGAGTGCTGCATTGTGGGTCCGGAATTGCCAAACTTGAGAGCTTCTGGGCCAGGAGTGTGAGGACAGAAGTCTGAGAACACAAGCTAGACTTGGGCTTCAGGCCGAGGGCACGACATGTACCCCCTGCAGATCGGAACCAATATCTCAAGCATCTGAAGCCAAGGCGAGGGTCAGACGTTGGCTCAGGTTGGAGTTTCTGAGCATAACTTCCCCTTCATGAACGGAGAGGAATCTCAAGGCCATGGAGGTTTTCCCACGTTGGGAGTTTATGAATGCCCTCTTAAAGGATTCCTTCTGTGGGACAATTGAGACCTGTTGGGCAGCTCCAGGACATCCCATATGGAATGACTCCAGAGCACCGTTGGAGGATGGATGCCAGGGAAGCCCGCCTCGCATTACAAATGTCTCCTAGCAACAATAGAGTTGAGATCGGTGGCTCTGTGGGAGCAACCGAGGTGGCTGAGTTGAAATGGATTTTCCTGAGGATGGGGCCTAATGTGTGTTGTGTCCATGAGGGCCTTGGATTAGGGCGGTGGCACCGGGACCCTGAAGTATTCTCCTAAGCTTTTGACATAGCTCCCATGCAAAAGTTTCCTTGTGGAGACGAGATTTTTTCTGATGGGTGCCTCAGGAAACCCCTTATGCTGGTATTGGAATCCAGGCTTATGAGGACACATGCCTGTAAACCAAAGCCTTGGACCCGATTATGGCCTAGGGTCCTGTCTGGTTCAATCTTCTTCTCTGGGGTTCTCCATCTATGGAATGAGTGGAGGTAGATGATCACCTGGTGTCAGACCGCCCTGTTTGTCCCCGGAGACATACACTATTGGGAAGGCCTCGGGGACTTTGGAGGGTTCTCCTAATTTGTACGATTTGGGACAATGGAATGGGCAGAATACCCATGGATTGGGTAGGCACAGTACTAATGTGTGGCTCCTGGCGCCCCAGCCTGGAGGGTGTGTGGCCCAGGACTTTGAACAGAAGATTGAAAACAGAAACTCAGCTTAGGTTTGGGGACGTAGGTATGGCAGGCGTAATCTACAAACCATGAGAAGAACACTTCAGGATATGAAGAAAGAGCGAGTCTGAGGTACTTGCTCAGGCTTTTGTCTTTGGATTTTGTATCAATGATGGCCGTGGAATTTGGGGAGGCCTCATGGCCCATGGACGAATCTTCCTCTCTGTGGATTTGGCCCAGTCCCAATTGTTTTCATAAATCAGGTTTATTAACTCAGGTGTCTGAACATAAGCGGAATTCCAATACAGAGTGCTGGGGAAGAGTGAAGGGACAACCCAAACTATGTTTAAAAATTGGGGCCTAGGGGCATGGCACGCCCAATATGCTGTCTCTTCATCCAGCCACTGAGAGGCCGTACTTGAGGACTGGGCTCAGGCGGAGGGTCACAATGTGTGTTTGTGACCAATGTGGTTTTGCGAGCATGGGCGGGGCCTCATGGGCCACACTGGTTTCAACTACACTGGACTTTGGACAACTTGCCAATCACAAGGTCTCTAACCATGGGAAGGGTGTTCTGATTTCTGCATCATTTTCAACCATGGGCCGTGGTTGGAGATAAGGCCTAGGTTCTGAAGCCCGAAAAACCGCTGTTGGGATGAGATGACCACCTAAGGGCATGGCGGGTCTGATAGGCTCACTGTGTGGTCAGCTGCCTGGGTGTTGGTCAGGAGGTTCTGGCTCAGGTTGTGTCAGACAGTGCATTAGTGCCCAGGTTAGACTATATAATTTGGGTACATTCGAGTGCCTTGTAGGTTTATCCTCATTTGAGGTGTCCAGGCAGCTCATTAGGGAAGATATTTTTTCTAGAGGGCAGGCAGAGTGCTGCATTGTGGGTCCGGAATTGCCAAACTTGAGGGCTTCTGGGCCAGGAGTGTGAGGACAGAAGTCTGAGAACACAAGCTCGACTTGGGCTTCTGGCCGAGGGCACTGCAGGTACCCCCTGCAGATCTGAACCAATATCTCAAGCATCTGAAATCACGGCGAGTATCAGACGTTGGCTCAGGTTGGAGTTTCTGTGCATGACTATCCTTCATAAACGGAGCGGAATCTCAAGGGCCTGGAGGTTTTCCCACGTTGGGAGTTGTGGGATGCCCCCTTCAAGGATTCCTTCTGCGGGACAATTGAGACCTGTTGGGCAGCTCCAGGACATCCCATATGGAATGACTGCAGAGCACAGTTGGAGGATGGATGCCAGGGAAGCCTGCCTCGCATTCCAATTGTCTCCTAGCAACAAGACAGTTGAAATCGGATGGCTCTGCGGGAGCAACCGGGGTGGCTGAGTTGAAATGGACTTTCCTGAGGATGGGGCCTAATGTGTGTTGTGTCCATGAGGGCCTTGGATTAGGGCGGTGGCACCGGGACCCTGAAGTATTCTCCTAAGCTTTTGACATAGCTCCCATGCAAAAGTTTCCTTGTGGAGACGAGATTTTTTCTGATGGGTGCCTCAGGAAACCCCTTATGCTGGTATTGGAATCCAGGCTTTTGAGGACACATGCCTGTAAACCAAAGCAATGGACCCGATTATGGCCTAGGGTCCTGTCTGGTTCAATCTTCTTCTCTGGGGTTCTCCATCTATGGAATGAGTGGAGGAAGATGCTCAGCTGGTATCAACCGCCCTTTTTTGTCCCGGGCGACCTACACTATTGGGATGGCCTCAGGGACTTTGGAGGGTTCTCCTAATTTGTACGATTTTTGACAATGGAATGGGCAGAATTCCCATGGATTGGGTGGGGGCAGTCCTAATGTGTGGCTCCAGGGGCCCCAGCCTGGAGGGAGTGTGGCCCAGGACTTTGAGGACAGAAGACTGAAAACACAAACTCAGCTTAAGTTTGGGGACGTAGGTATGGCACGCCCGATCTACAAACCAT
The DNA here is from genome assembly GCF_964662115.1 of Mustela nivalis. Lineage (NCBI taxonomy): Eukaryota > Metazoa > Chordata > Mammalia > Carnivora > Mustelidae > Mustela > Mustela nivalis. Next base: position 163,580 of record NW_028135390.1, read on the forward strand.
GAGAAGAACTCTTCAGGATATGAAGAATGAGCGAGTCTGAGGCGCTTGCTCAGGCTTTTGTCTCTGGATTTTGTTTCAGCGATGGCCGTGGAATGTTGGGGATGTCTCATGGGCCATGGACGAATCTTCCTCTCTGTGGATTTGGCCCGATCCCAATTGTTTTTCGTCAATCTGTGGGATGGGAGGACTCCTTTCAGGTTTGTTACCTCAGGTGACCCACCAAAAGAGGAATTCCAAAGCAGAGCCCTGGGGAAGAGTGAATGGACACCCCGAACTATGGTTAAAAATTGGGGCCTAGGGGCATGGCAAGCCCAATATGCTGTCTCTTCATATAGGCCCTGAGAGGCCTTACCTGAGGATTGGGCTCAGGCTGAGGGTCACAATGTGTGTTTGTGACCAATGTGGCCCGCAAGCATGGGCTGGGCCTCATGGGCCACGCTTGTTTCAACTACACTGAACGTTGGACAACATGCCAAGCACAAGGTTTCTTGCCATGGGGAAAGAGTTCTGATTTCTGCATCGTTTTCAACCCTGGGCAGTGGTTGGAGATAAGGTCTAGGTCCTGGAGCCTGAAAACCGCAGTTGGGAAGAGATGACGACCTAAGGCCATGGCGGGTCCGATGTGCTCAGTGTGCGGCCAGCTGTCTGGGTGGGACCAGGAGGTCCAGGCTCAGGCTGGGTCAGAAGGGGAAATAGTGCCCAGGTCAGCCTATATGTTTGGGGTACAGCCGATTGGCGTGCAGGTTGATCCTCATTTGGGGTTTCATGGTAGCCCTGAGGGCAATGTTTTACTTCTGTAGGGCAGGCAGAGTGCGGCATTGTAGTTCTGGATTGCCAAACTGGAGAGCTTGTGGGCCAGTAGTCTCAGGACGGAAGTCTGAGAACCCAAGCTAGGCCTAGGTTTCTGGGTGAGGATATGGCAGGCACAATCTACAGACCTCAATAGAGATCTCGTGCATCTGAAGTCAGGGCAAGGATCAGACGATCGCTCAGGTTGGACTTTCTGCCCTGATGGCCCTTTCTTGAAGGGGGTTGGATCACGAGGACATGGGGGTTTTCCCACGATGGGAGTTGTGAGAAGCTCCAAACTGCAAAGATTCTTCTGCAGGACAATTGAGACCTGTTGGTTGGCTCCAGGCCAAGGATTCCGAGCAGGGTTCTAAGGATGGATGGCTGGGTAGCCCACCTCGCATTCCAATTGTCTCCAAGCAACAAGACAGGTTAGATCTGCTGGATGTGGGGGGCAACCGAGGAGGCTGAGTTGAAATGGACTCTCCTGTGGATGTGTCCTAATATGTTTTTGTGTCTATGGAGACCTTGGAATGAAGCGGTGGCCCTGGGGCCCTGAAGGGTTCTCCTAAACAGAGGCTTTGACACAGCTCCAACGTGCATGTTTCCCATGTGTAGATGAGATTTGTTCTGATGGGTGAGTCAAGAAACAGCCATATGCTGGTTTTGAACTCCAGGCCTCTGAGGAGAGATGCCTGGAAACCAAAGCAATGGATCCGATTAGTGCCTAGGGGCCTGTTCGTTCCTTTTACCTCTGGGGACATCAGTCGACGGGTCTGAGTGCAGGTAGGTGCTCAGATGGGCTCAGATTGCCCCTGTTTGTCCTGGGAAGCCACAACTCTTGGGATGGCCTCAGGGACTTTGGAGGTTATCCTATTAGTAGGGTTGTGGCCATTGGAATGGGCACATACAATTCCCTTGGAGAGGGCAAGTACAGTCCTCAGGTTTGGCTCCAGGGCCCTGAGCCTGTAGGGTGTGTAGGCCAGAGCTGTTTGGACAGTTGTCTTAAAACACAAACTCGGCTTATGTTTTGGGTCATAGGTATGGCAGGACTGATCTACAGACCATGAGGAGAACACTTCGGGATATGAAAAAAGGGCGAGTGTGAGGCTCTTGCTCAAGTTTTTGTCTCTGGATATCGTGTCTCTCATGGTCGTGAAATTGCCGGGTGACTTCATGGGAAATGGACGAGTCTTACTCTCTGGGGGTTCGGTCCCGTCCAAAGAGTTTGCTGTCATTCTGGGGATGGAAGAAGTCTGTTTTGTTGTTGTTGTTGTCGATTTGTTTCATTTTGTTTTTCAACCTCAGATGTCCCACCAAATGAGGGATTCCAGAGTAGAGCCCTGGGGTGGGGCGACTGGACAACCAGAAATCTGGTTAAAAATTGGGGACTAGGAACATGTCAAGTCCATTATGACATCTAATGGTCCAGCCACTGAGAGGACTTACTAGAGGACAGGACTCACGCTGAGGTCACAATGCGTGTTTATGCTCTCGTCGCACTCAAGAATGGGCGGGGCCTCAGGGTGAATGCTGTTTTCTCCTACACTGAACGTTGGACAACATGCCAACCACAAGGTTTCTTGCCATGGGTCAGGAAGAGTTCTGATTTCTGCATCACAGTCACCCGTGGGCAGTGATTGGAGATAAGGACTAGGTTCTGAAGCCTGAAAACTGAGGTAGGGAAGAGATGATGACCTAAGGCCAGGGCGGGTCTGATGTGCTCAGGGTGCGGTCAGCTGTCTGGGTGTTGGTCAGCCGGTCCGGGCTCAGGTTGTGTCAGACAGTGCATTAGTGCCCAGGTTAGACTATATAATTTGGGTACATTCGAGTGCCGTGTAGGTTTATCTTCATTTAAGCTGCCTGGTCAGCTCATTAGGCAATATATTTTTTCTAGAGGGCAGGCAGAGTGCTTCATTGTCGGTCCGGAATTGCCAAACATGAGGGCTTCGGGGCCAGGAGAGTGAGGACGGAAGTCTGAGAACACAAGCTAGACTTCGGATTCAGGGTGAGGGCACGGCAGGTACCCCCTGCAGATCTGAACCAATATCTCATGCATCTGAAGTCAGGGCGAGGATCCGACGTTGGCTCAGGTTGGAGTTTCTGTGCATGACGGCCCCTTCATGAAGGGAGCGGAATCTCGAGGCCATGGAGGTTTTCCACGTTGGGAGATGTGGGATGCCCCCTTCAAGGATTCCTTCTACGGGACAATTGAGACCTGTTGGACAGCTCCAGGACATCCCATATGGAATGACTCCAGAGCACCGTTCGAGGATGGATGCCTGGGAAGTCCGCCTCGCCTTCCAATTGTCTCCTAGCAACAAGACAGTTTAGATCTAATGGATCTGCGGGAGCAACCGGGGTGGCTGAGTTGAAATGCACTTTCCAGAGGATGGGTCCGAATGTGTGTTTGTGTCCATGAGGGCCTTGGAATGGGGAGGTGGCACCGGGACCCTGAAGTATTCTCCTAAGCTTTGGCATAGCTCCCATGCACAGGTTTCCTTGTGGAGACGAGATTTGTTCTGATGGGTGCCTCAGGAAATCCCCTCTGCTGGTATTGGAATCCAGGCTTTTGAGGAGACATGCCTGTAAACCAAAGCAATGGATCCGATAATGGCCTCGGGTCCTGTCTGGTTCAATCTTCTTGGTATGAGTGGAGGTAGAAGAGTGGAGGAAGATGCTCAGCTGGTATCAACCGCCCTTTTTTGTCCAGGGCGACCTACACTATTGGGATGGCCTCAGGGACTTTGGAGGGTTCTCCTAATTTGTACGATTTTTGACAATGGAATGGGCAGAATTCCCATGGATTGGGTGGGGGCAGTCCTAATGTGTGGCTCCAGGGGCCCCAGCCTGGAGGGAGTGTGGCCCAGGACTTTGAGGACAGAAGACTGAAAACACAAACTCAGCTTAAGTTTGGGGACGTAGGTATGGCACGCCCGATCTACAAACCATGAGAAGAACTCTTCAGGATATGAAGAATGAGCGAGTCTGAGGCGCTTGCTCAGGTTTTTGTCTCTGGATTTTGTTTCAGCGATGGCCGTGGAATGTTGGGGATGTCTCATGGGCCATGGACGAATCTTCCTGTCTGTGGATTTGGCCCGATCCCAATTGTTTTTCGTCAATCTGTGGGATGGGAGGACTCCTTTCAGGTTTGTTACCTCAGGTGACCCACCAAAAGAGGAATTCCAAAGCAGAGCCCTGGGGAAGAGTGAAGGGACACCCCGAACTATGGTTAAAAATTGGGGCCTAGGGGCATGGCAAGCCCAATATGCTGTCTCTTCATATAGGCCCTGAGAGGCCTTACCTGAAGACTGGGCTCAGGCTGAGGGTCACAATGTGTGTTTGTGACCAATGTGGCCCGCAAGCATGGGCTGGGCCTCATGGGCCACGCTTGTTTCAACTACACTGAACGTTGGACAACATGCCAACCACAAGGTTTCTTGCCATGGGGAAAGAGTTCTGATTTCTGCATCGTTTTCAACCCTGGGCAGTGGTTGGAGATAAGGTCTGGGTCCTGGAGCCTGAAAACCGCAGTTGGGAAGAGATGACGACCTAAGGCCATGGCGGGTCCGATGTGCTCAGTGTGCGGCCAGCTGTCTGGGTGGGACCAGGAGGTCCAGGCTCAGGCTGGGTCAGAAGGGGAAATAGTGCCCAGGTCAGCCTATATGTTTGGGGTACAGCCGATTGGCGTGCAGGTTGATCCTCATTTGGGGTTTCGGGGTAGCCCTGAGGGCAATGTTTTACTTCTGTAGGGCAGGCAGAGTGCGGCATTGTAGTTCTGGATTGCCAAACTGGAGGGCTTGTGGGCCAGTAGTCTGAGGACGGAGTCTGAGAACCCAAGCCAGGCCTAGGTTTCTGGGTGAAGATATGGCAGGCACAATCTACAGACCTCAATAGAGATCTCGTGCATCTGAAGTCAGGGCAAGGATCAGACGATCGCTCAGGTTGGACTTTCTGCCCTGATGGCCCTTTCTTGAAGGGGGTTGGATCACGAGGACATGGGGGTTTTCCCACGATGGGAGTTGTGAGAAGCTCCAAACTGCAAAGATTCTTCTGCAGGACAATTGAGACCTGTTGGTTGGCTCCAGGCCAAGGATTCCGAGCAGGGTTCTAAGGATGGATGGCTGGGTATCCCACCTCGCATTCCAATTGTCTCCAAGCAACAAGACAGGTTAGATCTGCTGGATGTGGGGGGCAACCGAGGAGGCTGAGTTGAAATGGACTCTCCTGTGGATGTGTCCTAATATGTTTTTGTGTCTATGGAGACCTTGGAATGAAGCGGTGGCCCTGGGGCCCTGAAGGGTTCTCCTAAACAGAGGCTTTGACACAGCTCCAACGTGCATGTTTCCCATGTGTAGATGAGATTTGTTCTGATGGGTGAGTCAAGAAACAGCCATATGCTGGTATTGAAATCCAGGCCTCTGAGGAGAGATGCCTGGAAACCAAAGCAATGGATCCGATTAGTGCCTAGGGGCCTGTTCGTTCCTTTTTACCTCTGGGGACATCAGTCTACGGGTCTGAGTGCAGGTAGGTGCTCAGATGGGCTCAGATTGCCCCTGTTTGTCCTGGGAAGCCACAACTCTTGGGAGGGCCTCAGGGACTTTGGAGGTTATCCTATTAGTAGGGTTGTGGCCATTGGAATGGGCACATACAATTCCCTTGGAGAGGGCAAGTACAGTCCTCAGGTTTGGCTCCAGGGCCCTGAGCCTGTAGGGTGTGTAGGCCAGAGCTGTTTGGACAGTTGTCTTAAAACACAAACTCGGCTTATGTTTCGGGTCATAGGGATGGCAGGACTGATCTACAGACCATGAGGAGAAGTCTTCGCTATATGAAAAAAGGGCGAGTGTGAGGCTCTTGCTCAAGTTTTTGTCTCTGGATATCGTGTCACTCATGGTCGTGAAATTGCCGGGTGACTTCATGGGAAATGGACGAGTCTTACTCTCTGGGCGTTCGGTCCCGTCCAAAGAGTTTGCGGTCATTCTGGGGATGGAAGAAGTCCGTTTTTTTGTTGTTGTTGTCGATTTGTTTCATTTTGTTTTTCAACCTCAGATGTCCCACCAAATGAGGGATTCCAGAGTAGAGCCCTGGGGTGGGGCGACTGGACAGCCAGAAATCTGGTTAAAAATTGGGGAATAGGGACATGTCAAGCCCATTATGACATCTAATGGTCCAGCCACTGAGAGGACTTACTAGAGGACAGGACTCACGCTGAGGTCACAATGCGTGTTTATGCTCTCGTCGCACTCAAGAATGGGCGGGGCCTCAGGGTGAATGCTGTTTTCTCCTACACTGAACGTTGGACAACATGCCAACCACAAGGTTTCTTGCCATGGGTCAAGAAGAGTTCTGATTTCTGCATCACAGTCACCCGTGGGCAGTGATTGGAGATAAGGTCTAGGTTCTGAAGCCTGAAAACTGAGGTAGGGAAGAGATGATGACCTAAGGCCAGGGCGGGTCTGATGTGCTCAGGGTGCGGTCAGCTGTCTGGGTGTTGGTCAGCCGGTCCGGGCTCAGGTTGTGTCAGACAGTGCATTAGTGCCCAGGTTAGACTATATAATTTGGGTACATTCGAGTGCCGTGTAGGTTTATCTTCATTTAAGCTGCCTGGTCAGCTCATTAGGCAATATATTTTTTCTAGAGGGCAGGCAGAGTGCTTCATTGTCTGTCCGGAATTGCCAAACATGAGGGCTTCGGGGCCAGGAGAGTGAGGACGGAAGTCTGAGAACACAAGCTAGACTTCGGATTCAGGGTGAGGGCACGGCAGGTACCCCCTGCAGATCTGAACCAATATCTCATGCATCTGAAGTCAGGGCGAGGATCCGACGTTGGCTCAGGTTGGAGTTTCTGTGCATGACGGCCCCTTCATGAAGGGAGCGGAATCTCGAGGCCATGGAGGTTTTCCACGTTGGGAGATGTGGGATGCCCCCTTCAAGGATTCCTTCTGCGGGACAATTGAGACCTGTTGGACAGCTCCAGGACATCCCATATGGAATGACTCCCGAGCACCATTCGAGGATGGATGCCTGGGAAGTCCGCCTCGCCTTCCAATTGTCTCCTAGCAACAAGACAGTTTAGATCTAATGGATCTGTGGGAGCAACCGGGGTGGCTGAGTTGAAATGCACTTTCCAGAGGATGGGTCCTAATGTGTGTTTGTGTCCATGAGGGCCTTGGAATGGGGAGGTGGCACCGGGACCCTGAAGTATTCTCCTAAGCTTTGGCATAGCTCCCATGCACAAGTTTCCTTGTGGAGACGAGATTTGTTCTGATGGGTGCCTCAGGAAATCCTCTCTGCTGGTATTGGAATCCAGGCTTTTGAGGAGACATGCCTGTAAACCAAAGCAATGGATCCGATAATGGCCTCGGGTCCTGTCTGGTTCAATCTTCTTGGTATGAGTGGAGGTAGATGAGTGGAGGTAGATGCTCAGCTGGTATCAACCGCCCTTTTTTGTCCTGGGCGACCTACACTATTGGGATGGCCTCAGGGACTTTGGAGGGTTCTCCTAATTTGTACGATTTTTGACAATGGAATGGGCAGAATTCCCATGGATTGGGTGGGGGCAGTCCTAATGTGTGGCTCCAGGGGCCCCAGCCTGGAGGGTGTGTGGCCCAGGACTTTGAGGACAGAAGACTGAAAACACAAACTCAGCTTAAGTTTGGGGACGTAGGTATGGCACGCCCGATCTACAAACCATGAGAAGAACTCTTCAGGATATGAAGAATGAGCGAGTCTGAGGCGCTTGCTCAGCCTTTTGTCTCTGGATTTTGTTTCAGCGATGGCCGTGGAATGTTGGGGAGGTCTCATGGGCCATGGACGAATCTTCCTCTCTGTGGATTTGGCCCGATCCCAATTGTTTTTCGTCAATCTGTGGGATGGGAGGACTCCTTTCAGGTTTGTTACCTCAGGTGACCCACCAAAAGAGGAATTCCAAAGCAGAGCCCTGGGGAAGAGTGACGGTACTCCCCGAACTATGGTTAAAAATTGGGGCCCTGGGGCATGGCAAGCCCAATATGCTGTCTCTTCATATAGGCCCTGAGAGGCCTTACCTGAGGACTGGGCTCAGGCTGAGGGTCACAATGTGTGTTTGTGACCAATGTGGCCCGCAAGCATGGGCTGGGCCTCATGGGCCATGCTTGTTTCAACTACACTGAACGTTGGACAACATGCCAAGCACAAGGTTTCTTGCCATGGGGAAAGAGTTCTGATTTCTGCATCGTTTTCAACCCTGGGCAGTGGTTGGAGATAAGGTCTAGGTTCTGGAGCCTGAAAACCGCAGTTGGGTAGAGATGACGACCTAAGGCCATTGCGGGTCCGATGTGCTCATTGTGCGGCCAGCTGTCTGGGTGGGACCAGGAGTTCCAGGCTCAGGCTGGGTCAGAAGGGGAAATAGTGCCCAGGTCAGCCTCTATGTTTGGGGTACAGCCGATTGGCGTGCAGGTTGATCCTCATTTGGGGTTTCGGGGTAGCCCTGAGGGCAATGTTTTACTTCTGTAGGGCAGGCAGAGTGCGGCATTGTAGTTCTGGATTGCCAAACTGGAGGGCTTGTGGGCCAGTAGTCTGAGGACGGAGTCTGAGAACCCAAGCCAGGCCTAGGTTTCTGGGTGAGGATATGGCAGGCACAATCTACAGACCT